>NC_048298.1:186246839-186299758 GCF_013100865.1 Trachemys scripta elegans
AAAATTAAGGCTGCCAAGTCAAGCACGCAAAAGCTCAGAAATGCAACCTTAATGCAGCCCTCTTATACATTATGATAGTCTTTAATTACATGATCACATACTATTTTTTTCACAGGACCCCTGCCACATTCGGTGCACAGGATGGACAGTGCTCATTGATTTAGGTGCTATTCAGTGTTTGTTTATCCTCATCATTCGAATGTGTGGCCCCTGGCCTTATATAGGGTACACCATGCAAACCCTGAAGTGAACACAGAATTATTAATTTCCCTCCCCCCGTTTTGCCGCTCCGGCTGCACTGCAGGTTTTGTTTTGTTTTTCCCCTGCTTTGCTGCCCCCGCCATGCTGCAGGTTTTATTGTTGTTGTTGTTGTTGCTTGGGGCAGCAAAAAAGCCAGAGCTGGCCCTGGATTTCATCCATATTGTACAAGCTGTTTAAAAGACAGGGCTGATAGCACTGACTTTAGTTAGGATTGCCCAACACTTCCCATTATCAGACCCTGTTTTCAGTTGCTTGTAAGATTGCCAAACTTAAACCATTTGGGACTGAAATTTTCCCTGCTGGCTGTCCACCACAGGATGATTTTTTTCTGGGGGGGAAGTTTAAGCTAAAATGGTTCAGCTATTTGTGAGAATAGAGTTTAAAATTTTAAACTTTAAAAATTCTTACTACCAGTTTTTTTTTTTTTTTGAGACACTCTACCACTACATGCTTTGGAGCATGAATTTGAAATTTGGCAGTGGGGTTGCCCTGGCATCAGGCATGTGTCTTTTCCTGTCCCTTTGAAAATTCACTCACATTTGGTCAAGTTGTAAGCCTCTGAAACATCTCAGTTCACACATGCTGAGTAGAGACTTGTTAGAGTTTGGCTGCTAAAATCTCCAGATTCCGTGCACACTGAGCATGCACCATCCCCTCATAGCGCTTACTTCTAATTAGACTCACAGGTGCCATCCACCCAGAGCAACTCAGCATGATCTGTCCCAGAATTGCAGAGGCTGAACAAGACTTTCCCTGAATGGCTGTTCTTGGCTGTGGGGGAGGCGAGAAGGGGAGGAAGGTTACTGTTGCATCAGTCACCAGAACTAAGAGTAGGGAGACTGTTTCTCCTGTGCTCTTATAGGTCCCTCTGCTGGGGCCCAGGCAATGAGGAGGAGGAGGAGTAGCAGGAACTTGCCTGGCTTGACTGCAGTGAGGCAGGAGAGAGAGTAGGTTGCCACCTGGCCATCTTTTAACCAGCCTGACAGGTTATTCTTCTGCCTTACCTGTGAAAAGATGTAATGTGCTCTTTTCTTCCACATTAGAGTGCTATATAATTCACATCCTTGTAGTCCACGCTGATGCTGTTGGGGTAAGATAGGAAAAAAGATCAAATAACATCAAAATAAAAGGTGTAAAATGGTTCTCTAAAACATGTTCGTCATAATTAACTGTAGTTGATGCTCAGACACTTTTTGTTGGTGGGACTGTGTGTCCAGTAGCAATTTTTTCTGTGTCTCAGAGGTGGCAGCCCTAGGTGAGAGGGAAGAGACATAAGTTGGGGGCAGGGGCAGGAGCTGGTGAGGGTAATAGAAGCTTGGCAGAGAAAGAGTTTAATAGTAGGGGCCAGGAAGGGGAACAGGGAGAAGAGTGGGGTGAGGGAGGGAAGGAACAGAAGACAGGAGGTGGGGTAAATAGAAACAAGATGAAGGGAGGGTGGAGCCAGGAGGACAGAAGAGTGGGGGAGACATGGACAAGAACCAGGAGAAGGAGTAGAGAGCAGGGCTCTCAAGTGGGAACCAGGGGGATAGCAGCAGAGGAAAAGAGAAGAGCAGGAGCAGTAGGGGAATAGGAGGAGAAGAAACAGGCTGGGGGCATGGAACAGAAGGATCTGTAGCCATTAGAGAACGCTCCCCTATAGAACCTGGAATTGAACCAGTTTTGTATCAACATTGTATCAACATTCCTTTGATGTCTAGTAAATAGCTGTGAAACCCACTGGCAAAGTGTGTGTCTCCATTCAAGACCGGATGTTTTTCTAAAAGACACACTCTAGGAATTATTTTGGGGAAGTTCCATGGCCGGTAACATGTAAGTGGTCAGACTAACTGATCACAATGGTCCCATCTAGCAGCAGGTCTGCATAGAGGAGAATAGTGTTGTATTGCTACCAGATACTCTATTAGTTCAAGTGTCAGAGGACCGTGCTGTGGATCTGAAGAGCCCAACACTTTGGATGACCTTTGTAGTGGTCAAGATGTTCCACATGGTGGAATTATTGTTTTTTACATTTTTAAAAAACTTAGGAAATTATATTAAAAATCCTGCATTAAAAGAACATTAAAGATGCAAAGTCAGGGACTCAAAAGTTAGGAAATTCCAGAATTAAGGTTGCCTGTACATCCTAAATTCAGCCCCCTAGTGCATATGCATTATGATACAGCTTTAAAGATCAGATACTATTTTTTTTTTTTCTAGAGAACTCCAATCTCATTCAGTGCACATGACGGACGTGCTCATGAAATGATTAGCAATTTGATATTTCTGTTTATCCTTATTATTCAATATATGGCCCAGTCTGAATTTGTCTAGCGTCAACTTCCAGCAGTTTTTTTTAGAAGTCCCAGCCATGTGAAAGATGGGGGGTTGTGGTGATGGAGTGCACATCAACAGTGGCTGAGGGCAATCTACCTGTGGAGGACAGTTGTATGCAGAATGCCTCCAAAGCTGCTGCAGATGTGACATCTTCTTTTAAAATGTGTTGTGTACTTCTTTCAGCACCAGCCTCGGATTGCCAGGCAGTGCAGAAAGGTAGGTGTGTGGGTGTGAGGGGTGGGGTGGGCAGCCAGATGCTGCATGTCTGCTGTGCAAAAGTGCCAGAGGAAGGAAAAGCTCTTTCCACCTTCTTTCCCTCTGCATCCATATGACTGGATAAGAGAACCAGAATAGGTCCCTAGGAATATATGAGAGTGTAATGTGTCCCCTCGGAAGAGGTTAGCATTCAAAAAAGGGATGGTTGCTTCCCAAGTGCCTTTCAAGTGTTTGTGTTTGTTGGTCTCCATACCCATCAGTGTGGGCTGAGTGGTACCTTGCTAATATTTTGAACACTGAAGTATGATGAAAATCTGCTTAAAATAAAATTGCAGGGAATTCATGACAGTCCTCCAGTCTCTTAGGAGACATGGATGAAGCAAATGGTTCAGTGCAAATAAAAATAAAGTGGTCACAAAGGAGCTTTTCAGGCAGAAAATACATATTTTCAAAGTATCAATTGAAAAATGTGCAAATGACCTTTTTTTCCCAGATACCACATTTATATCAAATGATCTTTAATACCACTTCCTCAGCCCCCACATCGCTGTTCATCTTCATTTGCTGTTAGGCTTCATTTCGATTTTAAGGTTTGCAGGGTAGGGCTTTATTCTGTTTGTTTTTATAAAGTTCCATACACATAGGTGGAGTTGTATAAACAGTAATGTAATGTGTCACCTGGTCTGAAATGTTTCAAAATTGCTATTTCAGGGGACAACAGGGTACTATATAAAGCATTTCATTTGGAAAGCCACCTTTGTGTGAAACCAGGTAGAAGTGACATTGTTTTACCATAGAAACAGAACCAGCTCTCAAACAGGAAGTCACTGCGTAGCAGTGCTGATGCCATTTTTGATTAGTCACTAATGTTCTCTGTAGGGATGATTTTTTCAAAATTTCTACTGCAAACACATTACTTTTGAACTGACCAACTGAAATTCCAGTTAGGGAGGAGATGAAGCTATAAACACAAGGAGTGGGTGGGTGGGTATTGTAAGTGAAAAATTCTGTTCCCTTTCTACCTTTCAACACAGCATGTAGGCTGTTTGTCTATGGAAACAGGACTTGGTGTACATTCTTCGTAAATAAACAGGATTGTACCAAAGAAATACACAATACCTGACATGTAACATCCATTTCTCCTCCTAATGGAAATAACCCAGCGAAGCGCTGAATATTGGCTAATTGCTCAGTCCAAAAAGGGCCACCATAGCCAATAGTGAAACTTAATTGTGCTCAAAACCCCAGAGATAATTTAAAACTTTCGAAAGATGAGAGGATTGTTTGCTGGAAGTGGTCCAGAGTGCAGGTTTTCCTTTATTTTCCTATAGATAAAATGTACAGAGTTCAAAAAGCTGAAAGCCCTGGTCGCTCTTAGGGTATGCGGCTTGTTTTTCCGTGTAATTTAAAATTGGCCATGACATCTGTCAGACATTAGAGCAGGTGTTGGCAGTTAGTGGAGTTTCTCATGCAGTATGTGAGCTAGCTGTGTAGTCACCACAGCTGAGATAAGAGTCAGGATCTGGAGGCAGCGGCAGCAGCTCCGCCATCTGAACCCAGTGAAAGCCTCTCTCTGACTAATGCAGCAGAAGTGGTACTCAGCTCACCGAAGTGACACTTCAGTTATTTTCAAACATTCAGGAGCTCGGATGTCACTGGAATTTTTGTGTGTGTTGGTAAACCCATACAATGAAAGAGTTTAAGCAATCCCAGATTGTGAGTTCTCTGGGGAGGGGCCATCTTTGCATTGTTGGGTTATACAGTGCCTAGCACAATGGTGCCCTGTGCCCTCGTTGGAGTCCCTAGGTGCTACCACAATAGACATAATGAATAACAATAGTAGTATTTTCTTTTGGGAGGTGTTTCCTATATGTCTGCATAGAACACATTGCGCTGGTTTCTGATCTAAAACAAATGAGTAATGGCCTTTTTTTTTTTTTGAGGATCATGCTACAAAAGCTAGGTTGGACTATGAGCCATGGTCTGTTGATTTAACAAAGGACGAGGAGTGTGAGAAATGTTATGGGGGCACACTTGGTTCTTGCATACACACAAACAGTTTGCGTCAAAGTTAGACAGTTGGATGCAGGCAAGTGAGGGTAGAATTTGCCCCAAGTTATTGCAACTTCTGAAGAACTGACAGCGTATCCTGTAACTGGTATAAATGCAAAGTGATGATTTGCTGTGCATAGCTGCTCATCAGAGCCAGGGGTTGATTTCCAAAGCTGCTTTGTACATCAGAGTTTTTTTCAAACTACAAACAGGAACCATCAGTTATAAGACTGCTAAATCTGCTTTAATGTGGATCCTAAATGTCATGCAAAAGTTTATTTCTTATTTTCTTTTGCTGGGGTTGATCTTGCACGGTGCTGAGAACTCCTGCAAGGTGCTGAATGCAATGCAATGTAGCGATTAAGGGCATTCAGGCTTGCAGAAGTGCTGAATGACTTGCAGGATCTAACTCTTAAGAGAGACTTCTTTGTACAAATGCAATTGGATAGGTATGGAAATGTAACTATGTTCAGTATGAGTATCCTGTTAGCCAAATGAAACGGGGAAAAAAAAATCAGGATACAGTATTCTTATACACTTCCTGTCCTAAACTCTTATGTATATTGCTAGGTGTGCTGTTAAGCAGCTGTCTTTATGTGTAAAGTGATGGTATGTGTATCAGGCTAAGTTTTTAAAGCATTTGGAATCTTTAGAGTTGAAAAATCTCTCTAGACATTGTTATAATGACCAGCTCCACTCCAATACTCATTCCTGGAAGAGGGCATATTCATGCGTCTCACTCTTTTGTTGTGCAGGCTGTCAAGGTGTTGCCTTTTTTTCCACCCTGCATCTGATAGTTCTGTCTCTCTCTCTCTCACACACACTGGACTACACAATTAATGCCTTTAACATGGTAATCATAATATGAAGCAGCAACAAAGGCACTCTGGCAACCAACACACGTGAAACCCCCTTTTATGTGAATGTCCTTGTACTGTTTCCTATGGTGAAATGTCAGTCTTTTAGGAGAGAAAGTGTTTTCAGCTGCTCACAGGGGGATTTTTAAAAGTGACCACAATTTCAGAGTTTCCATTGTATTCTCTCTGCTTCTTTATGAAAATGTATAATTTATTTAAAATTCTCCCTGTTTTCGTTGGAATGTAGTTAATTGACTTGGAATGAGTATAATCTCTTGAAGAAAAACATGCTTACAGTGTAAATAGCTCCTTCTCAAAAGCTTTGCAAAAAGCAGATTATATGCAAATTCTTCAAATATTCTTTGGTGCCAAACGCTGTTGGATTCACATGGGCTGGTCAAGTCTCAGCATCAAAACTTGATTTTTATTACTTGTTTATGTTGGCAACTGTCATATGGTTGTGGCAGTCCAATTATTAATGCTGTTGGTAGAGCCATACGAGCCATTCATAACAATAGCAGAAACCACACAAAACTTGGCTGGTTTCAGGTTCAAAAATGGAAATGAAAATAGATGGCAAATAGTTTCAGGCAAAACTGTTTTGGGCCTATAAACCTTTCATGAAATCTTCAAGAATTATTTGTGTGTGTAGTGGTGTTTTTTGTTTTGTTTTTTGCTATATGTGGATAAGCTTAAATTTTAGAAAATGGGTTTTGCAGATTCATAACTTCATAACTGTGGCTACCCAGTGTAAGTCACATGATTGGTCTCCTGGCTCCCTGACTGACTGTGGCTAACATTTTTATGATTTATGTAGCACCACTGTTGCACATATGTAACCACTGATGAATGTGTTGATAGGGTTATTTTTCCCCCTGGTGCTGATCCACAGAAGATCTGAGTTGTAAGCGGTGCTAGCTGCAAGCCCTTGGCACTTTAGTTCAAGCTCTAGCGACTCATGTGATGGTTGTTATCTTGGCTGACATTGAACTGGGGACCACCAAATCAAAAATGTGTAAGTGGTGGCTTGGCGGGGATCTGAATTGCTGGAGACCTTCAATGCTTAGGATGAGCTTCCTTTGAGTAGAAGAACTATATAACCCACTGCGAGTGTATGTTACTGGACATCTTTGTGCTGTCCCTCACAGGATGAGGTCTTGCAGCCCCCCAGCTACACAGCTGTGTGTTGGCCAAGAGGCTGGTCATCAGACATGCTTCCCCAACACTAAAGAAGATGCAATCCCTGTCTCAGAGTGCTTATGAGCTAAGCCAAACAATAATGGACAAAGGAAGAAAACGTAAGAAGATCATGACTATTGAATGGCTTGGCTTTTGCATGTATCTTGTTCTTTGTTTCTTAAAAATTGTTTGATATACCATAACTGATTTTTTTTTTCAATTCTTTAAAATAACACTGTCGTGTTTTAAAGTAGATGGCTAGTGGTGGGAGGCTTAGTGAAAGAAATGATTGAGAGGGACAGCCATAACACTTGTGGCTGGAAAAATGCTCTGTTTAGTTGAGTTCTGTAGTTTCCGTGTCCAAAAGCACACACCCAAACATGTTTTATGCACACACAGAATTATTGTTTTTGTTCAGTTAGGGAGTCAGGCAGGGAGTAGCTGGACAGAGATTTTTTTTGTTTTCTTTTGTTTTGCCTTTGGCAAAAAATCCAAAATCACATTCATAGAACACTTGAGATTCTCATCTGAAAGATGCAATGTACAATAAATGCAAGGAACCGGTATATCTTATAGGCCTAGTAACATTTAGGTTCTTCAATCTGGGTGTGATGGGTTGGACCCCCCCCAATCTGGGTGTGATGGGTTGGACCCCCCCACCCAGGATGCCACCTGATGCCTCACTGAGCTCACCCATTCCACCAACCTGGGCTTGCTCACCCTGTTTACACTGTGCCAGGCCCTCAAGCCTTCACTAGCACACACCAACAGGTAAGGCCACACCCAGGTGCAAACACAGACTGAAGTCAGCTCTATATGAGAGGCTTCAGCTCAGAGATTCACCCAGCACTCACGTTCACACCTCCTTTGGGAGTAAACCCAACGTAATATTGTCTTGCACTATATAGAAAGATCTGCACAGCGCAAGCTCATAAAAATTCTCCCTCTCCCTCAATGTCTAGAGATATATGCACAGCTTCATGTCTCCCATCCTCCCCCCAATAAGAATTGCACAAACTGGGTTATGTTATAAACAAGAAATAAATTTATTAATTACAAAAGGTAAATTTTAAGTGATTATAAGGGATAGCAAACAGATCAAAGCAGATTCTACTAAATAAACAAAAACCGCAAACTGAGCTTAACACACTAGATAGGTAAGATATACATTAGCAAATTCTCACTCTGTGATAAATAGGCTGGCAGATTCTTAAGGCTCAAGTTGCCTTGGCTTTCCCAGGTTTTCATACACAGGCTAAAAATCCCTCTAGCCTGGGACTATCACTTCCCACAGTTCAGTCTTTGTTCCTGAGGTCTTTCCAGGTGTGGTGTTGTAGGGAGAGTGAGGACCCCCCCCCCGATGATGTCATTTCCCCCCTTTTATATCTTCTCCCCACTTGCTGGAAAGCTCTTTTGCTGTGACCTGGGTCAAACAGTTCCCATTGTGTAGTGCTATCTCTGAGAGGTTTCTACTGTACACAGTTCCTGGCGCAATCCTTATGCTTGTGTGCATTTCCTCAATAAGCCATTAACACTGATTGACCTTTTTACTGTCTTACCTGAAAGGTGGCTTGTGGGTGTTTTCAACCTCAGGACATGTTTCCGCAACACATACGTAGCCAAACTTCATAACTTCACATATGACAATAGCACATACAATCCAATGAAATATTACTGTTTAGCAGATCAAGACTCTTAAAATGACACCTCACAAGGCATACTTTCTATAAGACATATCCTAATTATATGACAGTGGTGAATATTAGGATGTCAGGGTGTAACACTGGCTACCATCTTTTACTGCAAAAAATTTAATTCCAAAACAAGCCATTTTTTATCAAAAAAAAAAAAAAAAAATTCACCCAAATAGATTTTGACCAGCTCTAGAAAGGATGATTCAATTAAAGTTTACCTGTTACGGAATCTTTGCATTCTGTCATCTCATTTAGGGTAATGATTGTTGAGATTTGATCTTTGGGGAATGTACCAATCACCCTAAGTTGAAAATTCTCCTTTATTTACTTGAAATATTTCCCGTTCTTTCCTGTAGTTCCTTGGGGCCCGTATAGCTGCTCAGCACAGAAAAAGGAAGGTAGCTTACAAATACCTGGTGGGATTAGGAAGATTGGGGGAGGAAGAGAGGCTGTTGTGGAGGCAACAGATTGCTTCCCTGAGGTAAACTCTTCCGTTTGCCACTCCCACAAAACTAGGGATCCCTTAGGGTCATTATAATGAATTGCACTGTTATTGGGGCAACTGGAGTCAGTGGAGTCAAGGGTTAGGTTTAGCCTGGGACTAGGGTGACCAGATAGGAAATGTGAAAAACTAGGACAGGGGGTCGGGTGTAATAGGTGCCTATATAAGAAAAAGCTCCAAATATCAGGAATATCCCTATAAAATCGGGACATCTGGTCACCCTACCTGGGACAGCCTTGAGGTGGATAGGGTGAAGTAGGAGATGGGAGTGGTTGGGAAGGTAACAGAGTTGAGAGACCTAGGAAGTGAGTGGGGAGCAGGTGTTTGATAGGTTGAGGGCAGTGGTGGAGTTTGGGGTTTTAGGGAATGGGATTAGAGGGAAGGATTTGATGAACAGAGAGAATGAGATAGTGGGGAGAGAGAGGATTGTTCGGGAGAGCCTGGGGCAGCAGGAGGGGAGTGCTTTGGGCATTACTGGAGTCTGATCTTGTGTCCCACTGTCCATCTCCTCCTCACCATTCTCTTTCAGCACTTTGGTGGTTGCATCTTCTCATTGGCTGGGATCTAGCAGAGGCAGTGGTGCCACTGGAAAAGAGGCAGCTCGGCTGCCTGCTCAGCAGGCCCCACGCTGACCCATAGGTCTAGGAAGAGATAGGGCAGGGGAACCCAGGTGCCTCCCTGCAGTCTTGCTGAGTAACAGATTGTGACAGGGCTAGAGGGAAGGTGCAAATGCATGACTATCCCAGGAGATACCTGACACTTGGCAGCCCTCTGTGGGTCACTCCCAAAGAGATTTGTTTCTGTACCATAGCCCAGAACTAGGAGGGCTTTGCATAGGTTGAGGTTACATGAAAAAATTTCACTGAGCCATGTTAATGAACAGGAGTGTCATGATGTATAGAAAATCCACAGTGTGAAGTGTAAGAGAAAGCACATATGTCTTAAAAGCAAAGGGGCATGAAGGCAAACTGCATACTCACTTCCGTCTTCTTCTTTGACATCATTTTCTAGTTTGGCTTAGAAGGGTGTTTGAAGTGTTCAAATTGCTTTTCTTAAGCAGCACAGATTGACTGGGCCCTTCTGTAGTTCTCTTCCAGCGAAGCTGGAGGATCTGCTCCTTGAAACCTGTAGGCTCCTGCCAGATGTGGGCAACTGAACAGGTTGAGTTTCCAGAAAATCTTGGGAATACTGGAACTTTCTTAAGGTGGATCTGAGCGCATGCAGAAGCCACAGTAATGCCAACTCTCATGATTTTGTCATGAGACACTTGATAATTATTGTTTTCCTTAAAGCCTCAGCTCCTGGAGTCAAGTGGATATGTGATGATTTCAAGCCTTCATTCTTAAAGAAAAGGTAAGTTTCTAGCTCCTGTGGTTGTGCAGAAAGCTTCAAAATGTGATCCCAGTGCACCCTGAAAGCTCAAAAAGCAGAAGGCATATAAAGAGAACACCAAAGCTGTTATTTTGACATAATATCATGGTTTTAAAGCCAATTGCATGGGTTTTGAACATTTGGGGTTGGCAATACTTGGAGCTACTCCAACTTCATTTGATAGTCGCCATTCAATATCTATTTAAAACTCTAACAAATTTATCATTTAACTATGTTTATGTTTTTTTTTCTTTTGAGACCTGTGATGATTATGTGAATTAGAAATAACTTCAAGATACAAAGGTCTTCCTTTACATTAACAAATTCACCTCCACCATGAAAACGTTCACTATTTTTGATTAAAAGTGTAGGTATTTTTACTTGTTTTAATACATTCTTTTTCTAGATTGTAATTTCTTTTTCAGAATATATTTTTTTAAAAATGTAAATCAGGTTAGAGTGTCTGTTTCAGGAGGACTCTAATACAGTCTTCAAGTAACACAACTTCAGTCTGAGAAGTCTGAGTGAAATTGGCTGTTTCCCTTTCAAAGTGCATATGATAATTTCTAGCCTAATAATTTCTAATCTAATTGATAGTTTATTATTAGGTACCTGTAATAAGACTGGAAAACAGCAGTATCTTGATTTGGCTTTCCTTTAATTAATGAGCTACTGACAATATGGCTAATGTATGCACTCAGCATAGGAAGGTTATAAGCTCCTGCTAAACCCTGGAATCTGTGCTTTTTGATGTGCTTAATGATTATTTTTTCACGTTTGTTCATAACTTCAGGACTGGCACATTAGGAGAGAAAAATGAAGTGCTGAAAAGTGGCTAACAATGTACGGGAAAAATCACGAGCACTGAAAGAAAATGTTGTGCTAAGTGGCCAAGAGCCAATCCAGGACACAATGAGAAGGGGATGCAGCCAAAAGGGAAAGAGAGAGAGGAGCTGGCAATAGGGGTGTTAGTACAACTAGAGCCAGACTTTAGTCCCACAGCAACAATGACAAACCACTTAAAGCAAGTGTTTAAAATGCAAACATTGAGTATTAAAAAACCATCACTAAGGTATTTGCCTAGCTCACGCCACAGTATGGATCCTTTTTAGTCCTAGCATTTTAGTGAGCATTCCACCTGGTCTTTCTTCCCTCCTTCCCTTTCAGGCATCAGATTTGTTGAACTGTAGCTAGGGAAGGTTATTACCCTCTTGTGGTCAAGCTGAGGAACTGAACCAGCATTCGGTAGTATCAACTTTGAGATCATCGAACCAAACAGAAGGGAAATTGATTTATCTTTTTAGAACAACAGAGCTGGTGCAATATTGCAAAACCAGGGTTGATGAGCTTTTGTTTGGCTTCCAAATGGCTATTCAGCTTGATCGTGTTTGCCTCACTAAGTATCCACCCGAATGGTTTTTGCTATTTTGTTCTTCATACAGATGCCCACATGCAGATGTGAACAAGGGCGTTTGTGCATGGAATATACATTTGCTATTCATTGTCCACCATGCCTTATTTTCCTGTGTAACAAATTCCCTTCTCCAACCAGAAAGCTGAACCAACACCACAGCGTATGACTTATGTAACCCAGGCACTCAACACAAATAACAAACAGCAAATAATCACAGCAAACAGTTTGTGAACAGCCCACAGCTGTTCTATCTCTGCCACTGGATGAATACCTAGGAATAATGAATATTTTCTCAGACATCAGAATGAGTTTTCAAATACTACATGAAGAGGGAAAAAGATTACATTTACTGGATAATTGATTTGCAACAAATAATTCCACCAGTTCTAATAATATTGATTCTCCTTAAGACAAGAATTCTACCTTTAGTTATTAAGATAATATCTCAGTACAATGGAACTACCTACAATAGGCTATTCAGTTTGCATTTTTCTAGGCTGACACTTCATATAGAAAACAAGGTACATCCAGACACATATTGGGCAGCATCTTCTCATCCAGCTGAGCTGTGCTAAACACAGGTCCAGAGGGGGAAACGCAAAGTAGACTGTATGCCATTTTTGGTGTTCCTCAGTTCTGGAGTCACTAAGAGTCTGTTTTGCTCTTGGCACAAATTACTGCAGCCTCCAGGCTGCTCAGAGCCCCGCGGGGTCCAGAACATAGTGCCTTCAAGCTCTCCTCCCTATGCTGGGGGCTTCATGGTATGGTGGCATAGAGTTACTAGTCAGCCTCTGCCTCCCCTTGGGTTCTCCCTTTCACAGCAGAATCCATGCAGAGCCAGCTAAGACTGGATTATGGCACCTTTAGGGAGCCACTGTGCATTGCAAGGGGTCACAGTAGGATGAAGGATCTGGGCCACTGCTTAAAAGGGGAGGGCAAAGCTGGGAAAGCAGTTGTCCAAAAAGAGCCCTAGAGGTGATACTGGGAGGCACTAGAAGAAAATGGTTTGTACGGAAATTTTCAACCTTCATGTGGCATATATGCCCAGGACTATCTAATGTGTTAGCAATAACAGAAACATTATTAATCATTGAAGGGCTTTTAGTACGAAGACTTGGGAGAGAGGCTAATTATTATTCTTTATTATTATTAGTTGTGATTGTTATTTTTATTAATTACTATCATTATTATGTATTAGAGTTGTGGTAGTACACGGAGACCTTAGATATATTCATACTATACTAGGCACTGCACATACACATAGGAAGACACAATCCGCCAAACCAGATTTTGTAGTCATTATGCAAGCAGAGCTTTCCTTAGCTCTCCCCCCTGGGAATAGAACTTGGCACGCATCCGAGCTGTACCTGCTACACTACACAATCATCTAGGTACAGAAAGTGAAGATTAAGTATCTTGCAAAAATAGCATGGGATCTTTAATTATCAGGAATAGACAGGGCCTCATTTTTATGTCTTGTTAGACAGATAATCTCTCTGGCACTCGAAGGGCCTCCTGGCACCATTCTAGAGAACAGGTTCAGTACGGACTGTGAGGGAAGATAGTCCTAGTCTGAATTGCCAAAACAACTTCTTGCAGCAGCTTGGGCATTACTTGGGTGACTCCCATTCACATATTGACCAGTTTATTAGCTTATGAGGGCTGGTAAAATCCCACCTCAAAATAATATGGCTGCATGCAATGAGTGGCAGGTTTGGAAGCTGTCCTGGCACATCTAGCTCAAGTGCCATCTAGAGGAAATCCCTCCGCTGTGATATGCTGGTGGCTGCCAAATTCAGGGAAATGTTAGCAGCAATATTCGTGAAAAGAAAAAAAAAAAGAATTCACTATGCCTTCCTGAATCACCATGCCCTGATTTGGCAAAGCACGTAAGCATGTATTTACAGCTCAGCATGTGTGTGATGAAGTAGAGAAACCTCCCACCAGCACAGAAGGGGTTAAAGATAACCCAGCCAGCCAAGGCAGCGAGCACCATCTCCCTGTCCAGAGGAGACAGAGGAAGAGGCCTAGGAGCACCCGGCCTAAGGCGGGACCGGGTGCCTGAAGCTGAGAGACCTTGTGGGGTACTGGCCCCCCCAAACACAGAGCTGCCCCTCTCAGAGGAACCTGGAACTGCAAGAGGACGCCATCCCAGGTCCACTATTAGAGACAAGCCACCACTGCAACTTGGACTATAGGGGCCCAAACGGAAGGTACAGCAATAGGAAGTAGCCCAGGGCAGTGGATTTAGACTCCTTGCTGTGAGGTCCTCTACTCAGGAGTTGACTTACACAGGGCCCTGAGCTAGGATCCGGGGTAGTGGGTGGCCTGGGTTCCCCTATCTCCTCCTCAGCCTTAAAGACTGAAGCACCTCAATCAAGCAAGGAGCCAGAAATCAAATGCTCCAACCACTAGGCTGCCCTGCCCTCCAAACCCCCCTGGTACAATGTGCTCAGCTACTGTCAAAGCAGAGCCTTAGTGCTTGTCTATACATAAGAACGGCTGTACTGGGTCAGACCAAAGATCCATCCAGCCCAGTATCCTGTCTTCCGACAGTGGCCAATGCCAGGTGCTCCAGAGGGAATGAACATAACAGGGGTACAGGGGCACTCAAGGCTTGTCTTCATGTACAGCTGTAGGGGTTCAGTGAAGACTCTACTGTGCTGGTGGGGGAGCTTCTCTTGTTGGCATAGTTAATTCACCTTTGCAACAGGCAGTAGCTGTGTCGACAGGAGAAGCTCTCTCATCGACATAGCGCTGTCTACACCTGGGGTTAGGTCAGTATAACTTTGTTGCTCAGGAGTGTGGATTTTTCACACCATTGAGCAATGTAGTCAAGGACATTGAAGCATTCCCAAAAGTTGGGGGGTCTGGTGCCAGGGACCTCTGCCTCCTCGAGGCCCCACCCCTGCCTCTCCTCTTCCCCTGGAGAGCCCACCCCCGGCCAAACTGGGGATGGGGCTACAGGAGGGAGGAGGGAAGAGCGCGGGGTCTGCCCTGGTGAAATTGGATGGGCCAGGCCCATCCACTTTCAAAATGTGGGAGGGCTATGCCCCCACATCCCCAGTTCCGACGCCACTGAATGTAGTTATACAGATACAGGTCTGTAGTGTAGACCAGGCCTCAGGCAAGTTAAGTTGCATCAACTAAAGATGTAAAGTCAATGAGCTTTAGTTCACTGTAACTTAATCCTCCTTGGAGGCACAGTGAACTAAGGCCACTTTACTTTCCCATGAGAGAATCCATATGAGGATATACACATTGACTTCACATGTTTAGTTGTTTTGCCTTAACTTTCCTGAGTGTCCCTTGTGGACATTGCCTTACATCCAATCAAACGTCCATATAGGAGTCAGGAAAGTTACGTTTTTGCGCTGCTAAGAATGTTTCTGTGTCCTTTGCAGTGAGGAGTTTCAGGACTTTATAATTTCCCTAACTGGCCCTTACTAAGGTAATAGGCCAAATCCCACCCTTGGAACCACACATATGAGTTCCTTAAAAGTCTGTGGGAAGTATGTACATTCAGTCAAGATCTGGCCGACTCTCTATATTCAGCCTCTTCCTGGTATCCAACAGCATGCCCTGCTTCTTTTCAAGAGTTCCGTACTTCCTTGTTGATTGGTTTTCAAAGTACAAGACAGTCTGGCTTTATTCAGGAAAGACTGCCCCAAATTATGATTTATGATCATGCAGAATGATTTTATATCGTCTCTAAATTAATGTCAAATCAGAAAGGGGTAAAACAAGACATTTTGAAACAATAACAAATAAAGATATCCTTATGATATTAGCAACAAAATTTACTCCATCATTCACATCGTGGTATGGGGGATTTTTTTTTTTTTTTTGAAGAATCAATGTTTAGACTGGAAACCATGTGCAAAAAGAAAAAAAAAAAAACCCTCATGAAATTTTAGCCAAATGTTTTTCTGTTAATTACAAGGCTCTGAATCAGCTGGCTGATTTATTGCTATCTTTTCCACAGAGAATAATGAACCATATGCCCTTAACTAGTATTAACCTGCCAAAGTTATGTTTTTTGCTGGAAGGGCTCTGGAGCTGCCAGTGCAGTCACTGTATCTGTTTTGCAAATTAAGAGAGAGAAGCACAAAGAAACATATTGTACCCTTGCTTTTTTTATGGCATAGCATGGCATGTATTAGCCAGGAGCAAAGTCATGGTGGTTATATGTTCAGATGAAAATGATAGGAACCTGGAATGATTTTTTAAATAGTAAACATAATAATTATAAGCCTATTAAAGCAGTTACTGGGGGTTGCCCAAGATGGGACCATAAAATTCTTCCCGTCTTTTCTTGAGTCTGTTTTTTATATCTTGATGAAATTGCAGTGAAATTATGCATATATTTTAATGCCAGACCTCTGACTTTGTGGTTCTTTAACAACGTGTACAAGCATGTTTTCTGCACATTTTGTAAGTTTACTACCTCATCAACCTCACAATGAAAGGGAATGGGCTTGATTTATTATAAAATTCCTGCAAAAAATAAGAAATATTTCTTAGCGTGCTTAAGCTTGACCAAAAGGCAAATTGCAACATCAGTCTTTTAAAAATATTCTCTGCTAATTTAATCATTCATTGTACAAAAAGGGCTCTTAAATAAACATAATTATCAGTGCATTACAACTATGCAAATTAAAGCTCTGGAACCCAAGACTGCAACCTATACTTGGGTGAGAAATGTTTATTCACAGGAGTAATCCTATTGACATCAACGGGACTATTAACACGATTAAAGGCCTGTGGGATGGGGTCCTTGTTCCTGCAAAACTTTACATGAGTGGGTCTTACTCATGCAAGTAGTCTCATATGAGTAAAGGGTTGCAGGACTGAGCCCTTTATTTGATCTGAGTGTGTGCATATTTATATCCAACGTAAGTTGCCTTGCGTTGACCTATTTGTGCATGTATCTACACTCAGATTTGTCTTTGGCTGACATAAGCACCCTGTTACAGTGACAGAGTAAAACTACTTCCCCGAATGGCGTGGAGTCATAGTTGACCTACTGAGACTGATGCAGTGCAAATACAGATACTGATGGCCTATGTCAACCCTAACAGTCCTCCAGAAGCTGTCACATGATGCCCCATTCCCTGTGACAGTGACCCCTCATAGACACTGGAAGTCACCCCCCCCCGCCCTTTAAGCTCCTTCAGATGTTTTTGAAATGCCTGATCCTGATTTCCCACCTTGGCGAGCACACCTAGCAGCTCTCTCTTGTGTGGAACTGCCCAACCAAACGTGCTGGCTCCACACATTAGACACGCTCCTGCTTGGAGTAGACAGGAGGTTTTGGATCTCCTGGGCCTGTGGGCTCAGCTATGGATCAGCCATAGAAACATGGACATCTATGAACAGATTGCACATGGGATGCAGGTGAAGGGCTATGACAGGGATCAGTGGCAGTGCTGTGTGAAAGTGAAGGAACTTTGCCAGGGATACTAAAAGGCCAGGAAGGCCAACACTAGATCTGATGCTGAGCCTCAGACCTGCCGCTTTACAAGCTGCATGCCATACTTGGCAGAGACCCCACCAGCACCATGCAGACCACTGTGGATATCTCGGAGAAGCCTGAGACGGAGACCTCTGCTGTGAAAAGCAAGGCAGAGGAGAGGGTAGACGCGCTGGGAGGCTCCAGTCATGCTGAGAGCAAGGACCTATTTGAGACTGCCCCACAAACTAGCCAGTTCCACCAGGCAAGCATGGATGAGCCTGATGAAAGGGAAGGGACCTCGGGTAAGTGTGTATACGCATTTTTCCTTGCAATGTTTAAATTTTTAAAAGGTGCCCATCCCATCCCAAGCTACCAAGACATGGGTGTTGACTTTTCATTGTTTTACTCAGACGAGAAACGATAGTGGTACAACAAACAGAGGTATAGTTGGCATCTGCTTTTCATTCCCCTATTGGGTTAGGTGGGGGTGGAAGGTGGGGGACATTCAGAACATTTTATTTATATATGTAGGGATGTCCCTTTTATCCTGTGACACTAACCAACCCCTGTATTCATATCCTACAAACTACTGCAATGATGTTTGTACAAAATATGCCTTGTAGGGTATCATTTAAAAACTAATAATACAGTGGTCATTAATATCATTGTAAAATGCAAGTGTTAACCTTATTTCTGAAGTTATGAATTCCCTCTGCATGATGTTTATTTAAGACAAAGACAGCCTAGCCTAGGTAAAGGTGATAAATGGTCTGTCCTAGACAAAGGAATGGGGGTTTACCTCAATGTACATATTGGCCATAAACAAAGCCATTGAGCTAAACCAGTGTGGGTTGTCTTGAGCCTGAACTTGAGAGACAGAGAATTAACATGGCTCCTGCACCCCAGAAAGACACAGGAGACTGAATCCCCAGAAGGCTTTCCTGACATTGAGAACAAAGACAATTCTTTGGGAATATAAGGAAAAGAGAGTGACTTCATCTTTATCTTTCACCTAAGAAGACAAGGGAAACCCACACTTCATACTTCTATGGAAGGTCCTGGTTGAGAGACAGTCAGCCATGCTGGACAAAGTATAGTTGGTGAGAAAAACCATCTGAAATAAAGACTGTATCGTGCTAGATTAAGTTTTAGACTTTTAGATGCATGTTTTCACTTTTATTTGCTTGTTAATAAACTTGTTTTATTTTTAATCTAAACCAACCCAGTGCTGTGTTTGAATTGAAGTAACTGTTAACTCCAGTTAATATGGCAACAGGATGGGTATTGACTCTTTAAAGAAGCAAACAAGCCTTATTATTTCTCTGAGTGGTCCTGGAGAGGACTCAGGGCAGATAGTTTTGGGGCAATTCAGGACTGGAAGTGTATTGGGACCATCTTGCCAGGTGTAACCAAGGCTGGTGGAAACCCGGGTGGGGCTGTCAAGTTGTAGGCAGGTTCCTGGGATCAAAGCACAGAAACAGGGCTACACAGCACACAGGACGCTGCATGCTGGTCTGCTGGTTGTTCGTGTCCATGCTATGAGCCACAGCAGCAGGGCATTTAAGGCATGCAGGGCTATAGGGTAGGTGGTGACACAACCCCTTACTGGTCTGGCTCGCACCCCAAAAACATGACATATCCTCCTGAGACATCTCAATGAAACTTCTATGGGCATACTCTGCAGCCCTCTGCTGAAGGTTTCCAGGGATGGCTGCCTTATTTCTTCCTCCACGTTAGGAAACTATCCCATGCCACTTTGTGATGAGCTTGTCTGGCAGCAATGCAGTAACCAGGCTAGCGGCATATGGACCCAAGCAGTTTCAGGATACCAGCAGTGTTCTTTGTGCCTTTGTAACCTTCAAAAGGAGTGAGATGTCCCTTCACCAGCTGTGGAAAAAAGTGTCAATATTCTGTGCCATTGCCCTATACTCAGACCCATGGAATAGGGACTGAAATGTTACTGCTTCGTGCAACAGAAAATCCTTCCCCTCCTGCTCTTGCCGCTAGTGGGCTGTACTACATGGCTGGGGCTGAAGCAGAGACAGGCCAAAGCTGAAGTATCAATAAGCATTTCTTACTAAAAGTGTTTATGGGAATAAGGGAAGGGAGTTTTGCGACTTATTTTTCCCTTTCGTAGTGGCTGTAAATCCAATGGCACGTTTGTCTGTTTTTTATCAGCAACTTCTGGCATGGTGGCCTAAAGGGGTGCCCCCTCCACACCTGCAGGATGCCTGACGCTGATGAGGAGAGAAAGAAGACTACGGAGCACATGTTCAATGAGAACCTGCAGGCCAGTGCTGCATTGGACTGTGAACAATGGGCCTGGAGGACCAATATGACCGACAGCATGGAGAAAGACAGAGAAGATGGGAGAAAGGCTTAGGCATCCTACCAGGAAAAGGAGAGGGAGATGCACCAGGACCATCATGGGTCATGTAAGGCAGCAAACTGGAATGCTGCAGACCCTGGTTGACCTACACATCCAGAAATCCTGGAATCCCCCCACTTGCAGTCCTTGGGTGTGATTCCCAGCTCAACAAGAGATACTCACGGTAGCTGTCGTAGAGCTGACATGCTAAATAGAAAGTGTAGGATTGGCAGCATGAGCAACGGGATGGCTAGCTGTCCCAAGTATGTGCTTCATGTCTGGGATGGGTAGGTACTTGGGGTGGCTAGCCCTTGGCGTCGCTGTGGCTACATTCTGATTTTAGTGCACTAGCTCAATAAGAGCTAGCACAAGTATATCTCCTTGAGCTGGGAAGTACATCTCCTGCTCGAAGTGTAATACTGCATCAAAACAAAACTGCCTCAGCAGCGAGTCTCAGACCCTGGGTCAACACACTCTTGCTCCCAGCGTTGCACTTTGGGGCTAAAAGTAGCAGGGTAGCTGTTCCCACTTGGGCTCGAGCCTAGGCTATGAGACTAACCCCCACTCTTCGTCATGTCTCAGAGCCCAGGCTCCAGTCCAAGCGGGAATGTCTGCACTCTTATTTTTAGCCCTGTAACATGAGCCCGAGTCCGTTGACCCGGGCTCTGAGACTTGCTGCTATTTTTTTTTTTTTTATTTTCAGTGTAGATACCCATAGTGTTTGTGGGCCTCAGTGTAAAATGGGGATAATAGCGCTGCCCTATTGCACAGAGGCATTGTGAGATGAATACATTAAAAACTGTGAGATGCTTGGTGGTAGGGTGCTAGGGGTCCTAGAAATATCTTATGTAGAAATAAACAAGAGAAACTGAAAAAAGATGTAGAACTCAGGAAAAAGGAAAAAAAAATCTAATGATAAAATAAATACACTGGGCCAAATCCTCAAGTGCTATATATTGGCATGGTTCCATAGAAGTCAATGCAGCTATGCTGATTTACATCAGATGAAGAATATATACGTATGGTCCAGTATATGTACAGTATAGAACAGCTTTGCATACCAGCCTCACTTTTTAAGGGGTATTTTTCTATACCTAATTCATAGCACACTCTTCCCTTAGGTCTATATATACACAAGGCTTTATTCGTTTTTTAAAACAGAATTATCTTTTAAAAATGGGTTGAAATTTCAGAGAAAAGATTTTATGAATTTGTGCTAGATCGTTCAAGAGGTTCACAAAATCTGGACTGTGAAGTTTGCCCCTTCTTTGAAAAATGCTTTAATCATTATTTGAAACAAGAGCCAGATTGACTCAGCCTTATGTTTGAAAATATTTTACATTGAAGTTTCACATGAAAAATATCACCCAGGTTTCATTATATAAAACTGACAAAGATTTTTTTGGGGAGTGGTGGTTAATTTTAAAAAAAATTCAGCTGATGTATCTTGCTTTTAATTAATGCTCAACATCAATAAAAAATCATTCTAATTTTTGCTTATAGTCAGCAGATAAACCTATTAAAGCCCCAGTTCAGAAAGGTACTTAAATATGTGCCTAACTTTAAGCATCTGCCTAGTTTCATTGAATCCAATGGGAGTACTCACATGCTTAAATTTAAGAACACGCTTAAGTATCCTGCTGAATTGGGGCATGGAGGTTTTCTGGTGTTCCTTTCTGGCTTCCAGGTGCTCATTTATGAATAAAAAATCCAAGTTTTTTTTTTTAAAAGAACAGTTAAGCAATATAAAGGTGTGATATTTTTGAAAACTGCCATGATATAAAAGAGTTAGCCAATAAATGGCCAAATAAAGCAATACATACTTAGGTCTAATCTTCTCTCCACTCCTCTGTGTAATTTAGAATTCCCACGTGTGGCTTTATAAACCTTATGAGAGAGAACAAATTAGCCCTTTCTTCCTAACCTTGACTAACCCTCTTCTAACACATCTTTATATTGTAGATGCCACATCTGTAGATAGCTGAACTCTTCTTTTCCTAACTTGGTTATTCTGTTACACGTGAAATGTTTTCAAACAGATTATTTGTGCTTCAGAAAAATGGTAAGAATTTATAATCGCATTAACAGAGAAAGTGAATAGAAATAACTCCCCTCCCCAAAAACTTAATAGGATTTGAATTTGTTCCCTTTACAATATGGCAACGATTTTACCCACTCGGCTACACAGTCTTTGCAGCTATGAACCAGAATGTGATTCCCTTACTCATGCTGAATAGAACCTTACGTAATGAGTTGTCTCATTAGATCATAAGGTATTACTCAATAGGAGTAAGAGTATCCCAGTCTGGCCCTAAATGAAACTGTTTGGGTGTGTCTACACTGCAGCTGGGAGTGAGCCCCTCAGGGTGGGCAGACAGACTTGTGCTAACTGGGCTTGTGCTAGTGTGCTACAAATAGCTGTGTGGACGTGTGGCACTGGCTCGGGTTCAGGCTTACAATCATGGCTGGAAGCTAGGCTATCTGAAATGAACTGTATTTGCTAAATAAATTGTAGTGAGTTTGGTTATACTGTACTCAGGGAAAAGCATGAACCCCAGCAGGAAGGGAATTAACATAAAATAGTTTCAAAGGGGAATATTTGTTCAGACATCCACATGATGTAGCTAACCTCTGAAAGATACCAAGTGTTAGCAGCAAATGTTAAGGTCTCCTTTTTTATGAGATACAATGTGGCCTACTGGATAGGGCACTGGACGGAAGTCTATTTCTTGGCTGTGCTGTGGACCTGCTGTGTGGCCTGGGGCAAGTCATTTCATCTGTCTCTTCCCTTCTGCCCTGTGTCTTATCTATGTGGTTGGAAGCTCTTTGGGGAAGGAACTTTCTCACACGATGTGCAATGCCTAGTACCAGGGGCCACCAATATCATGTGGGGACTCTAGTTGCTACTGTAATGCCGATAATAATATTTGGTTTATATAGCAAAGGTTTGTAGATCAAGACTACAAAATCTTATCCCTCACACAGGGTCAAAGAGTTCTTTGAAATGGTGAAAAAGTGTTGATAGTGATATGCACCCATGAAAAAGCAGAAGGAAACGTGAAAGGATTGTGTATTTTTAAGCAATAATGAACTTAATTAAACACAAGGTGGGTGAGGTAATATCTTTTATTGAATCAACTTTTGTTGTCTCTCTAATATCCTGGGACCAACACAGATACACTTCATTAAATATGATATATGCATCCGAAGAAGTGGGCTGTAGTCCACGAAAGCTTATGCTCTAATAAATTTGTTAGTCGCTAAGGTGCCACAAGTACTCCTGTTCTTTTTTCATTAAATATGGTCATTTAGGAGTACAATTCTAATTGTGCATTGGCATTTGAAATAAAGAATGAGGTAATATACAACATGCTAATGAAAGCTTTTCATGCCTGGCCTAATAAAGCTCAAGAAGACTGTGACACACGGAGAAACATTGATCCTGGGAACACCTTGTTGGGTCCTGTCGCACAACTGCCTAGAGAGAGCTGCTGAATGACAAATCTTGTGCTATGCGGGAAAAAGTATGTTCTGCTCCCTGAGAGCCTCATCCATCTTAACCGTTGGTATGTAGCTCACAGCCAGGCCTAGCTAGCTATGCTTATTGCAGACCTTCCATCTATCTGTATTTAGAGTCTGCTTAGCCTTTTCACTGTGTGAGTAATTTTGACTAGAAAAAAAATAATTTTAATTAAGACCAGCTGAATTGAGTTTAGGGACAATTGACGATTACAAGCATGGTCTGACAGACTGGACACATTCCAGGGGAGGCTGAATCATGAGACAAGTTATGGTCTAAGCACTGCTTCCAGGCAAAGGAATACTGGGGGCCTGTGATGGGATATGTACCCTACACAAGGCAGAGTAGGTTAAATTAGGTCAATTAACCTGATATGCTGTACCTGGAGGAGAGCCAGGCATCAGTAAAGCCTAATGGAAGAGGAAGTTCAGCTGGGAAGGAGAGTGTTGGGAAGTAGCAATAGGGCCTGGGAGCAAGCTGGCTATAGTTGTTATATATAAGGTCCCTGGGCTGGAACCTGGAGTAGTGGGTGGATTTGGGTTCTCCTACTGGACACTGGGAAAGTGGGACAGGACCTGGCCTTGGACCAGAAGACTGTCTGGCATGGCATGAAGACAGCTGATTTAATGGAACTTTGTTACCCTGGAAGGGGATGACTATACAGTGACCTGCCCAGAGGGTTGAATCATGAAGAGGGAGCACTGGAGCCCTATAGAGCGAGGGGGGACACCATGTGAGCTACAGTCAGAAGGGGGAATCTGACCTGAAAGTAACTAATCCCCAATGGTGAGTAAACCCCTGTTACAGGGCCCCTCTCAGGAAAATGCTACGAGGATATTGGCAGTGGTCATTAGGAGCATAGAAAGAACCAATCAGGTGTGAGGGGCACTAGGCACTAGACTGTACTTCATTTTATGTACAAGCGTATGTGCACATTTTTTTAAAACATATGCTGTGATTGGTACAAGGCTGGGAGATGGTAGAATAGACACCTTCCCGTGTCTAGAAAATTATGGGTTGGAAGTGAAGAGGAAGGAAGAGGGCCCTCCATAATGTGAATAGGAAGGAAGTAATGGACTTGAGGAGTGAGACGTGAATGCTCCATTGACAAAGCAGCCCCAGTGGGATGAAACTTAAAAAAAGTTGGCGTGCAAGCAGCTGCAGCTTGGCTGTAAACAGGGGACATATTTTTCCTGCTGAAGAGGGCATAGTGCTTAAGTGGGCTAAGCTCTGGTGTAGGAAGGAGCTAAACCCAATGCAACAACACTAGTGTGGTAAGAACTGCTGAGTTGCTCTTTAGTAGTCTGAGGAGCAAACAAAACATTAGTGCAAAAAAGAACTTCTACACAGATTCACCCTACAGCTTGGTAAGGCAAGTAGGAATCCCAGGGGATCAGCAGGGCCCATAAACTAATGTAGTTGGAGAAAAACTGTATGTGCTACAAATGCAGAAATAGATATACCAGCAAAAGATTTAGTGTTATGTGACTTAACAACAAGATAACTTATTCTGCGAGACTGTAGGTCTGTAATGGCCGTAGATTGCAATGGCCCAGTCTTGGCTTCCTACTCGTTCAGGAAAAGCCAGGTTCTTTCATTCAAATTAAAAACAAATACTATGAACGAAGCAACATTGATCTTGTATTTCTGGCTTATTTCCTCTCCCTTTCCTATTTCCCCAATTCTCAGATTCATTTCATACACCCCTCCAGCTTTTCCTTTTGTTCCTTTTCTCCTTCCTCACTCCGAATTGAGTCATGTTTCCCCATTGTCTAGTCTTTCCTTATTTGCCCTTATTCTCTTTCCTTAATTTCTAGTTTTGCTTATATTTTCTCTGTCTTTCTGCTTCTCCATTTATCTCTCTCTCTCTCTCTCGGTGTGGCTTTGATCTCTCTCTAAGGCTCTGCTTTGTACTACCTTGGGGCAGATCCTCTGCTGGTGTAAATTGCCATAGTTCCATTGACTGCCCCAGGTGAGGATCTTCTCGACTGTCTCTGCAGTATTCACCCTTTCACTTCCTTGTTACTATTGTCTTCATTCTCCTCTCTCAATCTGCGCCTCTTTCTTTCTTTTTTCTATTTTCCTTTTCTTTACAGAAATATTTGCTCACTCCTACTGCAAAGACAACTACTAGATTGCTTTAGAAACACCTGGGATACTGGGAACAAGTTCAGGCAGCTCTCAGGAAGCATATAGCATATGGTCTTCCATAGTTTTTGAACCAAATAGAACAGGGGTGGGCAAACTATGGCCCGCGGGCCGCACCCAGCCCGACAGCCATTTTAATCTGGCCTTTGAGCTCCCGCCAGGGAGCAGGGTCGGGGACCGCTCCACACGGCTCCCGGAAGCAGAGGCATGTCCCCTCTCTGGCTCCAATGCATAGGGGCAGCCAGGGGGTTCCGCTCTGCACACTGCCGCCTCCCCAAGCGCCACCCCCACAGCTCCCATTGGCCAGCTGCAATGGGAACTGCAGGGGTGGTGCCTGTGGACAGGGTGGCATGCAGCAGAGCCTCCTGGCCACACCTCTGCATAGGAGCCGGAGGGGGACATGCCACTGCTTCTGGGAGCTGCATGAGGTAAGTGCCGCTTGAAGCCTGCACCCCTGAGCCACCTCCCGGTGCCCCAACCCCCTACCCCAGCCTTGATCCCACTCTGAACCCCTCGGTCCCAGCCTGGAGCACCCTCCTGCATCCCAAACTCCTCATCCTGAGCCCCACCCCAGAGCCAGCACCCCCAGCCAGAGCCCTTACTCCCCCCTATGCCCCACCCCCTGCTCCAGCCCTGATCCCCCTCCTGCCCTCCAACCCCCTTGGTCTCAGCCTGGAGCACCCTCCTGCACCAGAAACCCCTCATCCCCAGGCCCACCCTGGAGCCCGCACCCCAACCCCAATTTTGTGAGCATTCATGGCCCACCATACAATTTCTATACCCCGATATGGCCCTCGGGCCAAAAAGTTTGCCATCCCTGAAACAGAACACACAGCTCCTCATGACCATGAGGAATGCCTCCTAGATCATACAATTCTGAATTATGGCTTTGCAAGGCATAATTTAGCAGGCAGCAATGCTATCAGAAACCCTTCTGATAGAACTTTAGCCAAAACATTGCAGGCTGTGATTCCATCCGTCCTCACAATCTCAGGAGAGTCAGGCTGCCCATCATAGTTATTTCTATGGTACACTTCATCATAGCATCCGAGTTCCAAAGGACACGGCTCAGAGGAAAATCCTATTTATGCTGAGTCAGTAGTTGAATAGGAGATCTCCAAAGAGCAGCCAGGTGCTGCAGGAAGGATGTTTCACATTCAGCTGGTGGCAATCGTTTCTTTGATTCAGTACATGACCCACCATGGAGTTTACAGGTTCTTGTGCTACTGGTATTACTGCCTTTCAGATGTGAGATAAAATCCAGTATACCGACAACTTGAACTCATTTCTTGTTCCATGTCAAAGACTAGTAGTGTTGCCTCTCGTTAACTTAAGGCAACATTTAGTCTTGAGCAATTGCATTTTACTTAGTTAGGTCCCATTATATTTTCAATTGGAAAAGAGATTCATTGCTTCCTGTCTTAAAATGCTGGGTGATCAGTTTCTCTCTTTCCACCAATGGCAGCATTTCAATGGTGAATTAAATGATCCCTGTGCATAGACTGAATCAGTTACAAAAATGTTGTAAAGCACTTAGGGTGAAAGATCATTGTATTAATGTAAGGGCATTATTATTATGGAGAAGTAATACACATTATGGAGAAGTTAAGAGTTTACAGTGAAACCTAGATTCCACAATCCCTATTATCTTACTTTCCCTTAGACCTTAGTTCCTCCTATACCACTGACATGGTGGCAATGCAGTTCCTCCATTGATTATGGTCACTCACTAGTTGTGGTACTTCTTCCCAGGTGATGCCAGCACATTCAGTATCCTCTTTCTCTGTCTTCTATCAGTTCTTCCTTGGCCTTTCTCACTTTCTCTTTCCTCCTTCAGGTACCCAATTCAATGCTTGCTTAGCATGTCTCCCATCTTCCATATTGTATACGTGTCCCACCCACCTGAGCCTTCTTTCTTTGATGACATTTTCGAACATGTCCTTCTGGGTCAGATCCCTCACACTTGCATTTGTTGTTTTGTCTTTCCATGATTTTGTGTAATATTTTCCTTGGCTATCTGTGATGGGCAGCCTCTAATCTCTTTTCAGAGGGGTAGCCATGTTAGTCTGGATCTGCAAAAAAGGACAAAGAGTCCTGTGGCAACTTATAGACTAACAGACGTATTGGAGCATAAGCTTTTGTGGGTGAATACTCACTTCATGAGCCACTGTCATTGTCCAAGTCTTTGCTTGGTACAGTAGTGTGCTCAGTACAATTGCATGATATAATCTGATCATTACTTTGGGGTCTGTTTGAAAAAATGTGTTTGCTTTTCCTAATCTTGTATGAATATGTTCATTGGAGCCACATTTAAATGTCATCACACTCCCCAGATAGCAGAACTCTTCTATCTGTTTGATTTCTTTTCCATTCACGTACACCTTTGCATCTGTTGTCCAGTTTCCTACCTTCAGAATCTTGGTTTTCTCACCATTTGTTTTCAGTGTTCTCTGTTATCTGCTCATTAGTACAGTGCTAAGAATGAGGGGCATTTGACATTTTGGAAAACGGATGTTTGGGTGGGATTTTCAAAAGTGACCAAGCAAGTTTGGAGCACAAGTCCCTTGGCATTTCTAGGGATCTGACTTGTGCTCTTGGGTTACTCAAACTTTTGAAGTGCCTAACCATGAGCTATTAAAAAAATTAAAAACAAACAAAAACCCTAATGGGAAAGAATGGAGAGTGCATGAGACTGCTGGTGATTGATAAAGTACATGATACTGCATGACTAGGCTTTTAAAAAATATATAGTTTAAAATCCCCCCACTATGGATATCTCATGAACCTGGGGTCCATAGGAATCTGAATAGACTAGACTATCTTGGTATTTATGGTATATTTGTGTTTTCTAGGCTGTTATGCTCAAGAGAACCATTTTTGGGGCAAAATGAGGGTTGGGTCTTCTGGCATTTCAGTTCCTGGATGGTGGCAATACCAGTTCTCTTGTTACATTGGCATCATGAAGTGCCACTAGGAGCTATTTCTAAGTCTGTGGAAAAGCAAACACAAATCTGAATCTACGGTACATATTAAACCCTACTCTACAAAGAGCTAGATTACAAGACAAATGTGCTGTCTTTTGCAAAGCACAATTAATCTCTCCATTTTCATTCACAGGAATGGAAGTTAATGGTGCATTGGACAATGGCAAGTTCAGATAATGGCATCATCAAGAGCCTTCCAGCATTAATCACAAACACAGACTTTGTCAAACATATTTCAGCGTGACTCTGGGGGAAGCTAGGGAAACACTTTGAACATTGCACTGAAAGGCATTCAGTGGAAATGTATGATTTCCAGAAATGTCACAAATCACAAATAGAACAAAGACCATATAATTGCTGTGTTGACCAACAATCAAGTTGTGTCTATTGCCGCCAGCTGGTTAGCTTTTAAAGGAAAGCAGTGTAAGATTCATAGCATCATGTGGCATGCATGCCAGTGAAGTGAAAAGCATGTCACATATACCTCTTGGGCAATGGTAGCCTGTTATGTTTATTAAGGTTATGCCATGACACTGCTAGTATGCTATGTGGAAAGCAGGAGTGATTACTCTTTAGCTAGGGATTTCCCTTTCTTTCGAGGGATGCCTTACAACTTTAACATTTGTGTGACTCTTTCATTAGAAACAACAGTCATTTTATGATACTTTGTGTCAGTCAATACAGATTCTAGTTTAAATGTATTTCTCACTTATGCCAATTACCCTTCAGCTAGATTGCAAACCATTTTTAATAAGTCATTTTATATTGCAAATAGGGTTGCCAGTTGTCCGGTTTTTGTCTGGAACGCATGATCGAAAAGGGACCCTGGTGGCTCTGGTCAGCACCCTGACTGGGCCCTTAAAAGTCTGCTTGGCGGTGCAGCGGGGCTAAGGCAGGCTCCCTGCAGCTCCCAGAAGCAGCAGCATGTCCCCACTCAGCTCCTACGCATAGGGGCAACCAGGGGGCTCTGCACGCTGCCCCCGCCCAAAGTACTGTCTCCGGCTCCCATTGGTTGGGAACCACGGCCAATGGGAGCTGTGGGGGTGGTGCCTGCAGATGGGGCAGTGCACAGTGCCTCCTGGATGTGCCTCTGCATAGGAGCTGTTGCTTCCAGGAGCTGCTTGAGATAAGCGCCGCCCGGAACCTGCACCCTCGACCTCCTCCCGCACCTCAACCCCTTGCCCCAGCCTTGATCTCCCTCCCACCCTCTGAACCCCTCAAAAGCCCCAGCCTGGAGCCCTCCTCTGCACTCCAAATCCCTCATCCCCTGCCCCACACCAGAGCCCGCAGTCCCAGCGGGAGCCCTCGCACCTCAACTCCCTGCCTCAGCCCAGAGTCCCCACACACCCTGAACCCCTCATTTTTGTCCAGACCCCAGAACCCACATCCCCAGTCCAGAGCCTGTACCCCCTCCACACCCCTGTCCCTGCCTCAGCCTGGAGCCCCGTCCCATACTCTGAACCCCTCAGCTCCACCCCACCAGCCCAGAGCCCCCTCCTCCACCCCAAACCCCTCACTCTGTCCCCACTCCAGAGCCTGCATCCACAGGTGGAGCCCTCATTCCCTCCCACATCCCAACCCACTGCCCCAGCCCGGAGCTCATTCTCGCACCCTGAACTCCTCATGTCTGGCCCCACCCCAGAGCCCACACCCCCAGCCAGAACCCTCATTCCCTCCCGCACTCCAACCCCCTGAGCCAGCCTGGTGAAAATGAGCAAATGAGTGAGGGCGGGGAGAGTGAGTGACAGAGGGAGGAGGGATGGAGTGAGTGGGGGGTGGGGCCTCGGAGAAGGGGCAGGACAGGGTGGGGCCTCAGAGGAGGTTGGGGCAGGGGGTGGGGCAAGGTTGTTCAGTTTTGTGTGAGTAGAAAGTTTTCAACCCTAATTGCAAAGCTTTACAGAATGTCTGTGAACTTGAAATAAATCCAGTGGGCCAAAATCTACTCTTTTACATGCTCACAACCACACTGAAGTAAATGGGGTTACGCTTGTGTAACTAAGAACAGAATTTGGCTCTGTAAAGGAATATAGATTGCATTGTAAGTTAGACTTTGATATCATATGGAACCATAGCAAATATTCTAAGATAGGACCAGACCAGACTTCAGTGTCAAACGTCCAATAATTTACCGTCTGGCTGGCCAGCTCAAATTTTTTTGGAGACAGTTAAAAATAAAAAGCTGAGATTGAACTGTTGTGTTATGTACTCATTTTTTTTATTATTATTTTTAATGTCCTCCTTACCTACTGACCATTCCTTCTGCCGGGAGAGGCAGGATGCAATTGGTGAAGGGCAAACTTCAAAAGAGATTGGGGAGTTCAGATCAGATAAGCTCCTGAAAGTCTGGATATTCAGCCAACTATAGGAAAAATTGGGGTCTGCAGAACTGGCCTGGAAATGTTACAAGATCTGGCTTTCTTTGGGGATATTTCTGTGACTTTCCATTTCCAGTCAGTCCGGCATAAGCATAGCTTGTCTTGTGGTATTTCATTTGGTTTCTGATGCAGGGGAAACCCAGTGGAGAAGAGGTATGCAAAGAACTGCCCTTAGCTTTAGAACTCCCTCTTGTGGACTGCTGAAAAATCCACCCACGCTGCCAGAAGTCATATATATGTAACTTTTATTGATAGGTAGAGTTGAAATGGAATTGTCCTCCTCTTGCACACATTCAGATCAGTCTAATTGATCACAATGGTCCATTCTGGCATTTAAAAATCTATGAATTTGGGAGAGGAAAACCCAAAGAAGATTTGTGTTTCATAAAAACTTCAGTACTTTTGTAAGAGATTTATATATATATATATATATACATACATATATCTTTGAGAAGCTTTTTTGGTAAAAACAAAAACAAACAAAAAAAAACAACCCCCACAAAAACATGCAAGTCAACTGGAACCCCATGTTCAGATCCAAACCTAGAATATGGCCCAATATAGTATCAGAGGTGAAAACCACTATTTCCCTTCAAAACTCTGCAAGGTTTTCAACTAGGAAATGAAAGTTTAAAAGATTCTATTTGTGCCTTCCCAGTTCACCCCCCTGCCTTCTATCCAGAGGTGGAACTGTAAATACTTTTTAAAAAAGTTGGAAAGGATATAAAAAATAATATTTCAGAGTTTAAGCCAATCTCTAACAAGTAGGAGTTAGCACAAGACTTCCTTGGTAACAGATTATCTCAAGTCTGCCTAATGAGAGGTGTCTTGAAACTTCATTTGAAGCAGTTGATGCTGGCCATTGTTGCTGTCAGGATACTGGTCTAGCTGGACCATGGATCTGATCCAGTCTGGCAATGCCAGTGTTCCTCTGTTATTGTTCCATTCTATATGCATCCGAAGAAGTGGGCTGCAGCTCACGAAAGCTTATGCTCTAATAAATTTGTTAGTCTCTAAGGTGTCACAAGTACTCCTGTTCTTCTTTTTGCGGATACAGACTAACACGGCTGCTACTCTGAAATCTGTTATTGTTGAGCACGAGTGGTGTGCTCAGTGACCGATGCTACAGCTCTTACTCACTTGAGAAATCTCACTGATGTCAATGGGATGCAGTTTTGTCTGTAAACCTTGCCGATGTGTCTGGTGGTGGCCAGGGAGGCAAGGGGCTCAGAAAAGGAGGTACCAAGCACCATAAATAGGTACTGTGGGCAACATCCAAGGCATTACGAAACCAGCTATTCACCATTTGGCTTGTCATGAGGGCGGGGGGAAGGAGGGGGAGAGTGAAGTGCATTCTGGGACTGATTTACAAAGAGACTCATGGGCTCCTGAAGGTATTTTTGGGGGCTATTTGCGTGAATAGGGACTGTGCATGTGACTAAGAGTTGTAGGATTGAGCACCTGGTTCCTGTCCCAATTATTAAAACCTAAGGCCCTGGTCCTGCAATTGGATCTCTGCAGGCGATCCCTTGACTTCAGCAGGGCTCTGGGCAAGCATAGGGGTCTGCCCATGCAGATCAGATGGCAGGAGCTGAGTTTAAATTTGACAGACGAAAGAGTTCAGACTTGTAATACTCGGATTTAGGTGACGTAAAAACATGTACAGGTAGCAGCGTGCCACTGCGCTGGACCGGTAATGATCTGTTTGAACAGTGCATAGGTTGCCATCCAGATCTCCCGCGATAGAGGCTTGGCAGTATTTCTTTTATGATTTCTGACCCTTGTTCTACATTTTTTTGTATGTGTTTTCATTTAAAAAGTATTAAGAACAACTTGGCAACATTATTTGGCTCTGCTAACTGCTGCAACAGTTTAATCCAGATTTTATTATACTGGGACTTTATAGTCACTCATTTTATATAATAAAGTAGGAATAAGTGAACCTCAAGGAGTTTGAGGTTTTGCAGACCTCTCAAATTAATTTGAGGGTTCACTGAGTTAGCATGGATTTATGAACCTTTTCCCTCTGTAACTTTAATCCACTTCTTTCTCCAAGGGAGATTCAATTTTTAAAATGTTTTTGTAGCTAAAAGAGAGGCCTGGGCTATGTGTTAGGGGACAGCACATTCCCCAAAAACTATGCTGTCACAAATAAGTGCCCTACACATCGTAATTAAGATGTATTTTTAAATTAAATGTCTCTTCCTTCCCTTCTCTGCTCCTTTTCTTTCATAGTCAGTAAGTGTTTAATTTTCATTATGCCCACTCTTGGCTCCACATTCACTATCTTTCCCCCCTCGTTTTCTTTTTTTCCTGTCTTCCTTTTTGCTCCTTTTTTAAAAAACAGTCTCTCCTAATAACATCCAGGCTGATCTTTTAATACCATACTGTTCATGTGGCTTTAAAAAAAAAAAAAAAAAAAAGGCAAAATGAGTTCACCCAGCCTGACTTTTACAGGACCAATGTCAACTGTTAGAGCTCAAGTTTGCAAGAGGCTTAAACACATATCAATGGGATAACTCACGTGCTTAAAGATGGGAGTATGCTTAATTACCTTGCTGAATCAAGGCCTTGAAGAGGGACTTTCTAATTGGGAGTAAACCTGCAAAATAGACTGCTTTAACAGAATGTTACTTAGTCATTTCAGCATCCCCTTCGAAAGGATCACCTAGATACCTGTAAGAGGTGATGTTGACAATTCAGAAGGTGGCACATTTTCCTCTGAGGGAAGGCTGACCCAATGCCCCACCATAGTACTAGAGGGCTTTGTACGGGCAGGATAAGACCATGGGCGGTGTGTGAATCCTCCGCTTGGGGAGGCTAGCGCCCGTCCCTGTCCCTTCCGCCCTAGGCTCCGTCCCTACCCCACCCCTTAACATTCCTACTAGCCTTAACACTGTCCTTTAAATAGAGTGCATAGAAGATATGTTTGTACATCATTTGCTGTTATCCCGCTAGCTATTTTACCTACTTATTTATCAATAATTGCCTGTCAAGTAAAACTGCATCCTTTGTTGCCAACAGTCATATGTTACAGAATCATTAGAGAAACACTTTGAAGTTTCCACATGAGGAAGAAAGCCACAGGCACTGGTCAGTCATATGTTTTGTGTCTTAAAGTATTTTTAGAAACCAACATAATAAACTAAACTGTCAATGAATAGGGCAAAAGCAGATATTGACCTATAATGACGTAGAGATTAGCGCACCAAATTTTCCCTTCAGGGAGAAAAGAAAGTGGAGTTTTGGGGTGTTTTTTGGAAATTTTTTCTCCCTCAAGTTAATAAAGTAATAGATTGTTCAGATCTATTAGGACATTCAGGCCATTTCCTTGCAGGGCTGGATTGTTCCTTATCTTATGGCACAATTACTAGTATTTTCCCCAGTCTATTTTTATTTGTCCCAATCAGTGGGGGCTTCAGTTACTACCCTTGGGATGCCATCTGTAAAACCTGCAGGAGGAGGCCACAGAAGAGGAAAGGAGTGGAGACCCCTGTTGGCAAGGAGCGGAGGGCAAGGTTAGCCTGTGGAATGAATAGGAGGTTCTGTCTCTGCGTATCATCCAAGATCTAGGGGATCTGATGAGGTAAAGGGACATCTGCACAAAGTTCCTGTGATTCTGCACTGGCTTTGAGGAAGATGTCTCTGAATCGTCCCTTGAATGGGCTTCCCCAGACCAGAGGAGGCTCTGCTCAGAAGTTAATGTAACCTGAAGCTACTTTAAATTCCTAATCAAATTTAAGCATAACTTTAAGCATGAGCTTAAAATGAGACTTCTCATGTACTTAAAGTTACACATGAACTTAAGTACTTTGCTAGATCAGGGTTGAGCTGTGGGTGGATTTATTGCTGAGTAAGGGAACATGTGTGAGCTGTAGGTTAATGCCAAACTGAACCCTCAGTATCATCTGTGAATTTCATTAGCATGCTGTTTACTCCTTCTAGGTCATGACTAAAGGTGTTAACCACACACAGCAACTCAGAATTTATTAGAATTTATGAGAATGGAGAAATATTTTTTTTAAAAAAATCACGTACAATTTCCCACAGGGATGAGGAATGGGGGACATCATTTTGTCAGCAGAAGTCGCCCTGTATGTGTTTTAGTTCTGGAAGATACTCAGATACTGCAATGGGGTAGGGGGGGGATGTGTATAAGAACCTATATAGAACAGAATTCAATAGTATATTACACAGCACTTGGCCTAACACTGAGCTCTGTGGTATCATGATAGAAACTGGCCCTGTGTTTGATACATTGCCAATTAACATTCCTCTTTCTTTAATATCCTACAGCCACTTTTCATTCCACATTGTTCCCATATAAGTTGATTTGAGTTAATTTTGGAAGTAAGATTTCATGAGACACCCTATAGCAAATGTTTTATTTAAATGGAATATACCTGTAATATATCTCCTACTTTTTGCACTGATTTTGTTAGTGTCAAAAAAACAAAACAAACAAACAAAAAAACACAATCAAGTTTTTCTGGCAAGACTTTTTATGCTGCTTATTGCTCAATATTCTGTTATTCTCCAGATGTTCAATGATTTTTTTCTTAATATTTGTTCCAATATTTTCTGGAGGCAGCTGTTATGTTTATGAGATGGTAATTTCTGAGACCATTCAATTTACTAGTATACTTCTTGTAGAGCCCAGATGCCCACACTAAAATCAGGGTTTTAAGCACAATGCATACACATACTAAGAGACAGATCAAAGTCCCCATCCTAATAAGGAATGTTCTGGGCTTGTTTGGATTATGTTAATTGTGGAAACCCCCCATTCTACCACGTCAGTGTTATATGACAATGAGATCAGTAGTCCCCCAAAAGCAAGATAACCCAGAAATGTTTACCCCTTTGCATTCACCATCCCCTAAGGACATGTTCTTAGACATAAATTCCACCATGGCACTTTCTAGAGTTTGCAAGCCTCAGATAACAAGAGATCCTCTCTTTGCGAAGTAAGAGAAACTTCAGTCACAATGACAATGAAGTCCAGCCTGAAATACAATGTAGTCACAAACTTGCCTGTCTTGATCACCTCAAGAATGTCCTTTAACTAAGGCTTCACCTGTACTGCAGGCCTGGTGTGTGATTTGCAGCTTATGTAGATGTACCGGTGCTAGCTTTAATCTAACTAGCTCACTAGAAAGAGCAGTGAGGTGGCGTGGGCTGTACACGACTGCCTGGCATTCCTGGTTGTGTACTTACTGAAGCCTGCCCTGCAGCATCCTACCTGCTATGATTAGCAAACTAGCTAGATTAGAGCTAGTGTGGGTACATCTAGCATGTGCTCTTGCAGTGTAGATGTAGCCTCAGGTTGTTAGATGCAGAGAAGCTCGGGGAGGGTAACTGAATGACCTCTATTTCCTGTTATCCTAGAGTTTTGATATTTCTCCCACCAGGTGCCCTAGCAGCCTGTCTAAACAGGGGCTCTAGGCAGTCACAACTAACAGCTACACTGGCTCCATCAGTCCCTGAACTAGTTCCTTCAGTATCTTCCAAATGGGCAACAGCCAAATGATAATGTTTGATCATAACCTCTTGACTAGCCCTGGGTGGAGACCTTGAGTACAGCTCAAAGTTTTGCCTCAAAGGAATCAGCAAGAGTTTGAAATTGCCAGAGTCCTTTGAGACTCAGATAGCAAACACTGAACATGGCATTACAAATAAATTCAAATTTTTAAGATAGGGACACTCTTTTTTTGAGATCTACAAATAGTAAACTCAAGGTGGTGGGTGATGAAGCGCATAAATAACAACACAATATGAGGAATATCTTGTTTTAACTTGGCTTGCACACCATTTGGATAGTCCATGTTCACCGCTGTACCATCTGAATTCAGGCTAACCAGTTTTGATCTGAGCTCTTTGGCCTGGATCACAACAACTTCTACCGTATTTTATATTCCCCGCATGATACCATCAGCTCTCCCAGATTTCAAATCTGCTAGGTCAGCAAATGGAGAACAAGATTTCCATCCTAGACAAATCTGATGTATGCTCACTTTTGCTCAGCTACGAAACTGTCAGTGGATCCATCAGCAAGCAAACTCATAAGCCTAGCTATCTGGGTATGCATTTCTGACACCATTTGCTAAGAGACTTTGCAATTGCCTCTATACAGTCTCTCATTTTGTGGGTACTAACATAGTTTGACCCAAGATTAAGGCAAGTACTCAGAGTATTTCCAAGGTCTGCAAGTTGCAGAGTATTTAAATAACACTAAAGTTGAAATCATGTATAGTGACTATGTTAGCTGTGCTAAACAAGATGGCAAATGCATGGATCTCCTGATGTTTCCTTTTACAAAGCAAGCTTGTTTTTTGTGGGCCAAGTGACATATTTTCTGCTGTTATGCATTTTATACAAGCAGCAGAGCAGTTATATAACTGTGGAAAGCAAATTCTAAATGTTGGTGTTTCATCCACTTTTAAGAGGGCAATCCTTATAATAAAGCATCTAATACTCTGCTAATTACACAAAACATTTAATGTTTCTGACATTAAACTTAAAGATATCAGCATTTTCAGCCCCAAATGTTCAAAAATCATGCATCAGGACCCCCCAAAATCACGAACTTGGCCTAAAAATCATGAAATTTTGGGAGCTTTTCATTGGCCTTCTGTTTTTTTTACGCTTGAGTCATGTTTTCACATTTAGCTCTGTCACCACGAGGTATAGAAACTTGCTTTTCTTTTAATGAAAGCTGAAATTCTCACCTAATGACTGGCCTCGTAGAGCTGAAAAATACCAAATATCATGAGATTTGCAATAAAATCTTGAGAGTTGGCAATAAGCTTGCCAGGAACTCTGGAAAATTTTATATTTCTTAGTATATTCTTCTATGTGCTTTGTTTGTCTCAGAGCTTTGCACACTGCCCTCTGATGGTTTGGGCTGATGAGTTTTTTCTTTTTTTGACCCCACTTTCCCCAGCAAAATGTTTTAATCAACCAGGTCCCCATTCATATAGTTTTTATACAAATATCTTTCATGTTATTTGAGATTAAGTGAAGGATTGATTTGCAAATTAAACTGCTTGGTCCAGGCAGCAGCAGCAGCAGCTAAGTTTGCAATTAAAAGGCTATAACAAATATTAGAGAGAGGACATTTTCCTCCTCAAATCAAGTTAAATGACGGTGGGTTTTATAGCAACGGAAAGTAATGAAATTGTACCTTTCTTTCTTTCTTTCTTTCTTTCTTTCTTTCTTTCTTTCAGAAGCCCTACTGTGGCTTGGTAAATTAAACTGCCTTTGAACCATGTGTGATTTGTAAGCTTTATTCTCCCTCGTCAAATCAACTGTTGCTGTTAAATTTGCAAGGCTCTAAAAGTTGTTATACAGCTTGCTCTGGCTTGGTTGGAAAAGTACAGTTTGTTTTTTCCCTGCTATTCTGGCCTTTGAACTATCTGACTATAGCTGAAAAGTCCAGACGCAATCTGTCTTCTCCCAGTTACTATACATCTCTAATCAGAGCATTAACACAGAACATACTCAAACTGAAACTTGGCATCAGACATGCTCATCTCTGCACTTCTCCCTGGTTCCAATCCCTTCTCCCAAAATATTACTCATATGGCTGATATTGGCCCCGCCCCTCCTTTCATAGAATCATAGAATATCAGGGTTGGAAGGGACCTCTGGAGGTCATCTAGTCCAACTCCCTGCTCAAAGCAGGACCAACACCAACTAAATCATCCCAGCCAGGGCTTTGTCAAGCCTGACCATAAAAACCTCTAAGGAAGGAGATTCCACCACCTCCCTAGGTATCCCATTCCAGTGCTTCACCACCCTCCTAGTGAAAAAGTTTTTCCTAATATCCAACCTAAACCTCCCCAACTGCAACTTGAGACCATTGCTCCTTGTTCTGTCATCTGCCACCACTGAGAACAGCTGAGCTCCATCCTCTTTGGAACCCCCTTTCAGTTAGTTGAAAACAGCTATCAAATCCCCCCTCATTCTTCTCTTCTGCAGACTAAACAATCCCAGTTCCCTCAGCCTCTCCTCATAAGTCATGTGCTCCAGCGCCCTAATCATTTTTGTTGCCCTCCGCTGGACTCTTTCCAATTTTTCCACATTCTTCTTGTAGTGTGGGTGTGACGGGTTGGATCACAGAAACCCCCTTGGGAGCTGCCACCCAATGTGCAAAGACTACCCCTGCTTCTGTTTTCCCTGCCAGCTCAGGACTCCAGCACCCTGTCTTGCTGAGCCAGACACTCCCGTCTGGCTCCAGACACAGACCCAGGGTCTGAATCACTTGTCCCAAAGCTGCAAGTTTACCTGAAAACAGCTCACAGTAGTGTGCTTGTCTTTATCACTCAGATGCCCAACTCCCAATGGGGTCTAAACCCAGATAAATCCGTTTTACCCTGCATAAAGCTTATGCAGGGCAAACTCATAAATTGTTCGCCCTCTATAACACTGATAGAGAGATATGCACAGTTGTTTGCTCCCCCAGGTATTAATACATACTCTGAGTAAATTACTAAATAGAAAGTGATTTTATTAAATACAGACAGTAGGATTTAAGTGGTTCAAGGTAGTAACAGACAGAACAAAGTAAGTCACCAAGCAAAATAAAATAAAATGCGCAAATCTATGCCTAATCAAACTGAATACAGATAATCTCACCCTCAGAGATGCTTCAGTAAGTTTTTCTCAGACTGGACACCTTCCAGGCCTGGGCACAATTCTTTCCCCTGGTGCAGCTCTTGTTGCAGCTCAGGTGATAGCTAGGGGATTCTTCATGATGGCTTCTCCCCTTCTCTCTTCTCTTCCCCCCTTTATATATCTTTTGCATAAGGCGGGAACTCTTTGTCTCTCTGGGTTTCCACCCCCCCTCACTGGAAAAGCACCAGGTTAAAGATGGATTCCAGTTCAGGTGACATGATCACATGTCACTGCAAGACTTCATTACTCACTTGCCAGCACACACATATACAGGAAGACTCACAGGTAAATACAGCCATCTGCAGACAATGGGAGTCATCAAGATTCCAAACCATCATTAATGGTCCACACTTTACACAATTACAATAGGCCCTCAGAGTTACATTTTATATTTCTAGTTTTAGATACAAGAGTGGTACATTTATACAAATCAGATGATCACACTCAGTAGATTATAAGCTTTGTAATGATACCTTACAAGAGACCTTTTGCATGAAGCATATCCCAGTTACGTTACATTCACTTATTACCGTATTTTCTCTAAAACCAGCTCAGTTACATTATATTGACTTATTATCAAGTTTTTATAAAACCATATAGACTGCACAACGTCACAGTGGGGCCCAAAACTGGACACAGTACTCCAGATGAGGCCTCACCAATGTCAAATAGAGGGGAATGATCACGTCCCTCGATCTGCTGGCAATGCCCCTACTTATACAGCCCAAAATGCCATTAGCCTTCTTGGCAACAAGGGCACATTGTTGACTCATATCCAGCTTCTCGTCCACTGTAATCCTTAGGTCCTTTTCTGCAGAACTGCTTCCTAGCCATTCGGTCCCTAGTCTGTAACAGTGCATGGGATTCTTCTGTCCTAAGTGCAGGACTCTGCACTTGTCCTTGTTGAACCTCATCAGGTTTCTTTTGGTCCAATCCTCTAATTTGTCTAGGTCCCTCTGTATCCTGTCTCTACCCTCCAGCGTATCTACCACTCCTCCCAGTTTAGTGTCATCTGCAAACTGGCTGAGAGTGCAGTCCACGCCATCCTCCAGATCATTAATGAAGATATTGAACAAAACCATTCCCAGGACCGACCCCTGGGGCACTCCACTTGAAACCGGCTGCCAACTAGACATGGAGCCATTGATCACTACCCATTGAGCCCGACGATCTAGCCAGCTTTCTATCCACCTTATAGTCCATTCATCCAGCCCATTCTTTAACTTGCTGGCAAGAATACTGTGGGAGACTGTATCAAAAGCTTTGCTAAAGTCAAGGAATAACACATCCGCTGCTTTCCCCTCATCCACAGACCCAGTTATCTCCTCATAGAAGGCAATTAGGTTAGTCAGGCATGACTTGCCCTTGGTGAATCCATGCTGACTGTTCCTGATCACTTTCCTCTCCTCTAAGTGCTTCAGAATTGATTCCTTGAGGACCTGCTCCATGATTTTTCCAGGGACTGAGGTGAGGCTGATTGGCCTGTAGTTCCCTGGATCCTCCTTCTTCCCTTTTTAAAAGATGGGCACTACATTAGCCTTTTTCCAGTCATCCGGGACCTACCCCGATCGCCATGAGTTTTCAAAGATAATGGCCAATGGCTCTGCAATCACATCCGCCAACTCCTTTAGCACCCTCGGATGCAGCGCATCCAGCCCCATGGACTTGTGCTCATCCAGTTTTTCTAAATAATCCCGAACCACTTCTTTCTCCACAGAGGGCTGGTCACCTTCTCCCCATACTGTGCTGCCCAGTGCAGCAGTCTGGGAGCTGACCCTGTTCGTGAAGACAGAGGCAAAAAATCATTGAGTACATTAGCTTTTTCCACATCTTCTGTTACTAGGTTGCCTCCCTCATTCAGTAAGGGGCCCACACTTTCCTTGACTTTCTTCTTGTTGCTAACATACCTGAAGAAATCCTTTTTGTTACTCTTAACATCTCTTGCTAGCTGCAACTCCAGGTGTGATTTGGCCTTCCTGATTTCACTCCTGCATGCCTGAGCAATATTTTTATACTCCTCCCTGGTCATTTGTCCACTTCTTGTAAGCTTCTTTTTTGCGTTTAAGGTCAGCAAGGATTTCACTGTTAAGCCAAGCTGGTCGCCTGCCATATTTACTGTTCTTTCTACACATTGGGATGTTTTTTTCCTGCAACCTCAATAAGGATTCTTTAAAATACAGCCAGCTCTCCTGGACTCCTTTCCCCCTTATGTTATTCTCCCAGGGGATCCTGCCCATCAGTTCCCTGAGGGAGTCAAAGTCTGCTTTTCTGAGGTCCAGGGTCCGCTTTGACTAGCACCTCAATTGTGTTGATCTGCTTGGCCTCTTCTCATTCCCCTATGCTTGAGAGAGCACAGTTTTCTTTGTTTCCAATCATGCCCTCCTGCTGCCCTCCTATTCTAACTTGCAGCTCAATGCTACTAGGCCTGATGTCACATACCCCATCTTTCCCTCCCGGCCTCTCATTCCTTGCCTGGCAGGAAGGTGACCTGACACTTTTACATGCTCAGACAGCACTTCATACATCCTGGTCCAACCTAGCCTTACCCTGCACATCTGAGTGCCTTACTGTTTTATTAAAATGAACACAAGAAAATCCATGTCTCTTTCTCTTTCTGATTCCCCGTAACCCTTTGGGTTAGCATTTCATTTTCATTATGTACAAGTGTTAACTGACTCTGTACTCTTATTTGGCTGCCTCTCACCTTTCTGTTTTCATTCCTTTTTTGTTTAACCTTATATCATCGAGCAGGCGATTGTAAAACCACATCAGTCACTTTGTGGCTCTTGCATTCTTCTTTTGTAGAAGAATTATAGTCTACTTCATGACACCTTGCAATCATGGTATCTTTTAGGATTTCCCAGCCTTCTTCCTTACTAGTGTATTTAATATTTTCTCCCACTATACCTTATTCTGTTTCCTAATTCTACAACATTTGCTTTTCTAACATTTAACATCCTTATAGAGCCACAGTGAGTGAACACATTCCTTACTGTGCTGAATTCTGTATTCTCATATTTTCAGATCAGTTCCTCCCTATTGCTAAGAGTCAAATCCAGGTTAGAGTCTCTTCTGGTTGGACCATAAAGTCTTCTCTGTGTAATTTATGAACCTCTTTGATGTCTGGCTGTATTAAGTACCCGACGGATATTTAGTTTATGTATCATGGGGGCTGGTCCAATAGCTTGTTCTCTTCCAGTCCTGGCAGTCTGTTGCAGATATCTCTATTTTCTTTTTGTTATCTTAATCCATAAACATTTCACCATCACATTCTTCATTTTCAGATTGTAGCTTGGTAAATATTCACATATATTTTTCACTTCTTGTTCCCTTTCAGCCTCTCCTATAGCTCTGAGAATTTGATCAGCTATGAATTAGGCCCAACAACATAGAGTCTCCATCCTTTATTATTTCTTCTAGTCATTCTTACTTATTCCCCAGGCTTCATGAACTTGTGCACTGATATGTTAGAACATTAATACTAACTTATTGGACACTAGTGTTTATGTTTTGTTTTGGAGCAGCTCCATCTTCTGCCTTACAGTGTATGTAGAAGGTACACAGCAGATTATCAGAATTGTGGGCCTGTCCAAAAGCACACTAAATCAGTGGAAAGGCTCCCATTGACTTCTGTGAGTTCTGGATTAGGATGTAAGTGCACACACTCCTTTTCCCCCTTTTTTCTACCAAGGAAGCTTCTTCACTTGTCGGGGCGTGTCAAAGTCCAGCACATCAATATGTTCCTCTTAAAAATCCTTTTGTAACTTCCCTCGGAGTGCATCTGTTCATTGCTCACAGAATTCAATGGTCTTTTCTAGGCCATCTCTAAGCCCTTGTTATGCAACATTGCACGCAGCTACTTTCCCTGCACCTATCCAGAGCTTTCAGACAAAAGAACCCCACAGAGTCCTGGTCATGGTTCTTACTGTCAGCCACCCAGCGCTCTCCAGGCCAGACTGAGCCTGAGACTAAGTAGGAACAACACTCACTGAAGTCAATGGAAATGGTGCCGAGTTACTTCAGGGTTGAATTTGGCACATCATGCAGAATTATTTGTCACTGTTGCGGGCCTGTAGTCAAGGCTGTAAGAGAGGGTCCAGAGTTGGTGCCCACCTGGAATGGGCCTAAAGAGTAAGGGGAGAGTGGCAAGGCTGACGAATCAGGTTGACCATCTCTGCCAGACCAACCAACTGCACACTATGGAGAGTGGGCACAGTGCCACATACAACCCCTCTTGCCCCACCTGTTGCATATGGAGAACAAGGTGAGTAAGGAGAACAGGCAGTTGGGGTATGCTACCATCACGAAGGGAAAATGTCACTTCCCTCACAGCCGAAATGGGTGGCCAATCTCTCTTCTGATTGGATCAAACTCCCTACAACCCTAATGACATCAGGAGTGGAAAGGAGGGGCATTTGCAATGTTAGGAGAATGCTTCATATTGCAGCACAGGATTTTCATTGGACATTCTGTAAGGACTGACTTATACCATCCTATTTCATTCTTCTGTAGGCTGCTTGTGTAACTTTTCCAGCAGAAAGTAGGTCAGTAATGACATAAACCAAAAGTAGGTCAATAATGACCATCACTTATGCCAAAAATATTGGTCCAGATTCCAAGTTTTAATATATAACAGAGGGCTAGTAGCATTTTAATAACTCAGTTAATGACCTTCTTTCTCAGATGGCAAAGAGATACTTCTATTTATTTTGATGTGCAAAACTATACATGGGTAGCAAGACATTTACTTTTTTCAGCAGAGTATAATAAAAATTGTCCATCATTTAAGGATAATGAAAATCATGTTGTTGGTAGAAACTGAGCCCCCTTATTCATGCTCATTATTTAAAATTCTTGGTGGTGATTTTCAGATATATGTATTAAAGGAGATGTTATTCTGTACTTTAGGGTGTATAGAAAATAATGCATCATTATGTTACACTGCCTTGATTTCCATTTTCACAATCTGCATGATGTAGTTTACAGTCTGGTATATACTGTGGCCCTGATTCTCCACTGTCTCATGGAGATGTGCATTTATACCCAGGCAAAGTGGGAGCAGCAAGCAAGTAGTGTGATCTAGTCCTGGGGTAGGTGGATGTGAGGGGATATGGCAGGTGATTCTTGAAATATGATTACAATTTGGCCAAACCTTAAAAGGCTGATGGATTCATTATTCAATTCAGAAACATTAATGTGTAACTTCTCTCCCTTTTGTCTGGAACGCCTGCAGACTAACAAACAGAATGAAGACTGTCAATGCACACTATGGATGTCTCCCAAAAAGCCACAGGACCAAGAAACAAACAAACAATCTAGGACAAGATACACTATGCTTGCCTAGTACTCCCTGAAGTTAATGAGAATTGTGCACATATTTGAGGACAGAATTTGACCCTCATACAATCTTCTCTTTATTTTTTATTAGATGTGATAAATATGGGGAAAGTTTACAGATAGTAATTTTACTTTTCATAACATGAGCAGAATGTTACTAACTGACATCTGTATATCAATGAATAGATAGTAATTCCTATAGCATAAAGGCTATGGCTACACGGGAGCTTTATGCTGCAACTTTCTCGCTCAGGGGTGTGAAAAAACACCCCCCTGAGTGCAGCAAGTTACAGCGCTGTAAAGCGCCAATGTAAACGGTGCCCCAGCACTGGGAGCCGCGCTCCCAGCGCTGTAAACTAATCCCCTCATGGAGGTGGAGTACCTGCAGCACCGGGAGAGCTCTCTCCCAGCGCTGGCGCACGACCACACTCGCACTTCAAAGCACTGCCGCGGGAGCGCTCCCACGGGAGTGCTTTGAAGTTTCAAGTGTAACCATGGCCTATGTCTCCCTACAGAGTCTATTTTCAGTACCTTTTAACAACCTCAATTTACTCACATACCAAATCAATTTAACTATAACTTTTTCTTCCTCTTTGCAGCTAATCACAGAAGAGTGAATTAGAATTCAAGTTAATTACTTCTGAAACTTTCCATCTTTTTGCAAACATTTCAGTCACAATACAAACATCTCACAGACATACTGTAGGTTACAAAAGAAAATCTCATACAATTCAGGGCTGGTCTACCTAGAAAATTAGATCAACCTAACTACATCACTCAAGGGTGTGAAAAATCCACACCCTTGATTTAGTTCAGCCAACCTAAATCAATCCTGTAGACAGCAATAGATCAATGGAAGAATTCTTCTGTTGACCGAGCTACCACCTCTTGGGGAGGTGGATTACCGATGCTGATTGGAGGACCCCTCCCAGTGGCGTAGATAGTGTCTGAAGTGCTCCCACAGCGTAGCTGCGGCTGTGCTGCTGTAGTGGTGCAAGTGTAGACAAGCCCGCAGTGACGATGGCTAGCTTGTCAAACAGGTCAAAGCTGTATGTGGCGCACTCATTTAATGTCTTTGTCCTTCTGAGATGTGAATTTTATTTCAGAACATGATTTTTCATAACTACAATGTAATAGTCATAGTTTAATACTCATGGAGTTTTTGGGGGGGGGGAAATCATGAAGGGAAGATTTAGCCTCAGAATCACAAGAAAACAAGCTATCAAAATTTCCCTATTTATCTTTTATACTGCCATCCATCATTGTCGTTCCAAGTAAAATCAATAGCGACAGCAAAGTCCCTAGTGGATTGCATGGAGTCTCCAGCTCTCCTCCCTTTTTGGATTAAAACTCTAGTTGAGTTAATTTTTTGTTTTGTTCTGAGTTAGGGGTTTGTTGGTTGATGTATTTGTTACAGTTGGTTTCTTTTCTTTGTTGAGGGGCGGGGTTAGAAAGATAGGGGCATCCATGTTTTAAATGTAATTCTTGTTATGGTGGAAACCTTTTGCAGTGTTCCCTAAAGACAGACAGATTCTGGCTTTGACTGATGTGCTGTGGAAGTGTCACGGGTAACACTGGCCTTTTAGGAGGTAGCAGGGTCAGTGCACCTGTGACCGACCCCAAGTGGGCTTAAAAGAGGGAACCTGGGCCCTAGAGGAGATGGGACCTGGTGAGTGAGGGTTGCCTTAGAGGACAAACACAGTCAATCTTTGAATGTAAAGGGCAAGTGAGAGCTGTCTGAGAGAAGGGAGACTGAGGAAGGTCTTGGGCAGAAGTTGCAATTGGTTTCTGGGAGTAGGCTAAAAGCAGGAGAGCAGCAAGAAGGGTTTGCTGGCTCATGTCACAAAGCCAAAGAGCCAGGGTTTCATGGCTAGGTCGTGGACGGCCAGATATCGTCGTCAGAGCCCGAGCCCAGGGCAGGAGTCAGCTGGGTCAGGATACCAGGCAGTTAGGAGCAGGAGACAAACTGGAAATCAGAACCATGAATCAGGAACCAGAGTCAGGTTTGGTCAGGAAACTAGGGGGTCAAAGTCAGGAGACAATGAAACACTGTTTCAAATAAAAGCAAACTTTATTCTGGGATGTGTTAGCAGGAGTGTTGTAAGCAAGACACAAGAAATAATTCTTTCACTCCACTTAGCACTGAAAAAGCCTCATCTGAAGTACTATACCCAGTTCTGGGCAGCTCACTTTGGGAAAATGTGGACAAATTGGAGAAAGTCCAGAGCAGAGCAACAAAAATTATTAAAGATCTAGTAAACACTACCTTTGAGAAAAGATTGAAAATATTGGGTTTATTTAGTTTGGAGAAAAGAAAATTGAGGTGGGGGAGGCCGACATGATAACAGTTTTCAAGTACATAAAAAGTTTTATAAAGAGGAAGAAACATGATTACTTCCTGCAGGAATTTTTTGCATGATGAGGTGGCGCAGTGTATAGTTTGGAGGACATCTGCCCAGAGGTTATCATCTATAATATTCTGAAATTCTGCTTCCTATGTTTCTGTTATGTGCTACGACTTACCTATTTCAACACAATTCAGTGCTCCATAGAGAATGCACTTTGTCATTTAGATTAGATCTTGTTTGCTTTTTGATTCATTCTTGAATTTGGACATGGAGTTGCTGTATATCAGCCCAAGCAGTTCAGGTGTGCTGAAGTTGGAGATATTTTGGAAAGTCTGATCATTGAATTAACTGGTGGGTTGTTCAAAGCTTCTAAATTGGAAAGTGGTGTTGTAGGTAATTCTGTTTTATTCTGTTTGCATCCAGTTATGATCTCATGGTGGAATCCAGGGACTTGGTCTAGGATGTTAGAATTTATTACTTGTTTTACAGTAGCACCTAGAATTTCTGGTATTAAGGCCCTGTGAAAATTGCTTTTTTCCTTTTCCACTGAGGACAGGACAAGAAGTAATGAGCTTAAGGGAGATTTAGCTTAGATAAGCTTAGATAAGCAAGGGAGATTTAGCTTAGACATTAGGAAAAACTTCCTAACTGTCAGGGTGGTTAAACACTGGAATAAATTGCCTAGGGAGGTTGTGGAATCTCCATCTCTGGAGATATTTAAGAGTAGGTTAGATAAATGTCTATCAGGGATGGTCTAGACAGTATTTGGTCCTGCCATGCGGGCAGGGGACTGGACTCGATGACCTCTCGAGGTCCCTTCCAGTCCTATAATCTATGAATCTATGAATCTATGGAAGTTAAGCACTGGAGCAAATTACCTCGGGAAGTTGTGGAATCTCCATTATTGGAGGAGATTCCTGGGAGGTTAGACAAACACCTGTCAGGGATGGTCTAGATAAGATTTAGTCCTGCCTCAGTGCAGGGGAGTGGACCAAATGATCTATCCAGGTCCCTTCCAGACCGATATTTCTAATATTCAATTAAAAAAACAAATAAAACTCACTCATCTTATTTTGCAAATATATACATATATCAAATCAGATCTTGCAACAGAGTGATTTTCTAGAAGTCATGAATCAATCCTACAGCCCTTTATGGTTGGGATTTTCAAAGGGGCTTAAGGGAATTAGGCACTGTTGTGGAAAATCGACCACATGATTGATTTTTGGATCAGATCAGCCTGAGGCACCTTTATTGATTACAAGCGCAGGGGGGTAACAGCTCTGAGTAGCTGCCCCCTGATTCAAGGAACACACAAGCTTTTTAAAGCTTAAAACCACAAACAAATTACACATACATTTTGTGTTGATTACCTTATTTGGACTACAATTGCAAAATTTGATACAGGGCAAAAGTGAAAAGAAACAATCATCTCCCTTATTTGGCTTTTCCTGTTATTGGTATTCCCAGTCTAGTTCTTCTGCGGTTTGACTTTTCTAATGCTTCCATTGCGATCTGATTTTTTAACAAGCTTAGCTATTGCAAATTGCATTTGGGGACTTTCCACTTTGCCTCCTCATGCCCCCTATACACAGAAGCAAGCTCAGCTAATACTTCAGGCCTACTAACTTGACCAAAGATCTAAAGGCCCTCTGTAAATTTTCCTCTACAGCACCAACTCTTTATTTAATTCCAATTGGATTTAAGCGCCCCCGCCCCCCATAGGCTTCTTTGAAAATCTGAGCCCCATATGAGTAGTCCTAAGTAAGTTAATGGGAATCATGTGATTATTCCTGTTGTAAGATGGGACCTTATATGTTTGACTGGGTACCCACATCAATGTCTAGGTTCGGTAAAAAGCCTCATCATTGACTCAGTCCTGCTGACCTTCAGTAGATGTGGGACTACTCCACGGGAATAAAGGCTTCAGGATCAGGCAACAAAGAGTGGATTAGCTCTTGGCTGAAACAAGCAGAGCTCACCAGAGGACAATTCCAGTTCACAGCAACTTTTGAGATTTTGGGAACAAAATCAAATGTAATGTGGAACAAAACAGACTGTGTATGTCCTAGAGCCAGGGGGTGCTGGCTGGGGATGTGGAAATCTCGGGTTCAATTCCCTGCCAGGCCTCATCCAGAGCAAATTTTTTCATCCCAGATCACTAGGGGCCTACCAAATTCACGGCCACGAAAAATGCATCACAGACTGTGAAATCTAGTCTTCACTCATGAAATCTGACTATTATAGGGGGGTTGCAGTGCATTCAGAGCTGGGTGGCTGGAAAGCAGCAGCTGCTGGCTGGGCACCCAGCTCTGCCTGCCACCCGCAGCAATTCAGAAGTGAGGGCGGCATGGTATGGGGGGGAGTGGTCACTTTTTGGGTGGGGCATGGCCGGCCTTATGGCTGGGTGATATGGGTGACTGCCCAGGGTGCTGTGGTCAGGAGTCGCTGTGGTCACCCTGCCCCACACAGCCAGCCCAAGCCCCTTTAAGCCCTGAGCCTAGAGCTGGGGAGGGGCAGGGCTGGGGGCACCCCAGTCAGGGTCTCCTACCATGCACCGGGCTCCAGCTGCTAGTCCTGGCTGGGCTAGTAAGGGTTGGGAATTCCTCTTCCCCTGCATGGACTGCTCCTGGGGCTGGGTCAGACCCACCTCTGGGAAACTCCCCCAACTGCAGAAAGCTACATGGCTGCTAGCTAGGAGCCTAGCTCTGAAGGCCTCACTGCCACCAGTAGCCACTCAGAAGTAAGCGCAGCATGGTATAGTATTGTCCCCCTCACTTCTGCACGGCACTAGCTGGGAGCCCATCCCTAAAGGCAGCGTAGCTTCCAACAGCAGCACAGAAGTAGGGGGGTCCAATGCTTACAATAGCCTTGCAACCATCCCCCCGCCTCCCACAACCTCCTTTTGGGCCAGGAGGACCCCCATGGTTACAATACTGTGAAATTTCAGATAAAAATATCTGAAACCTTGACACTGAAAATTTTTAAATCCTACGACCGTGACATTTACCAAACTGGACCGTGAATTTGGTAGGGTCCTACAGATCACTCATTCAAGCAGATCAGGGACTTGAATCTGGATCTATCACATGCCAAGGCAGTGCCTAACCACCAAGCTCTAGAACAGGAGAGTCTCAGGTTCTTGCACTCTTCACCCCTCATCCCCCAAAAGTTTTGATTTCAGGGAAACAGTGTATTTCAATGAAATCTCATTTCACTGAGAACGTTCCGACTAGCTCTAGCAACAACCCCCCTAAGGGTTTATTTAGGCAGCTGGCGATAACACCAGAGTGCTCTGGCAATGACCACTATACTGGGAAAAGATGAGAAGCGTAGCATAGAACTGGCTGTGGTAACTCGGTTGGAGAATCGCTAGGACCATGGAATTCAATAGGGAGACCACAGGGCAAATCCAACCGCCAGATGGTTTTGAATGGACCGACAAATCTTTTTATTTACTTATTTTGATCATTATTGTTGTTGTTTTTCTATTATTTTCTGTGGACTATGGATCTTGACCAAGAAATTTGGACCTTGACAAAAAATAATTGATTACCCCTGCTCTAGGAAGACCAGCACAAAGCAGCTGCAGCAGGAGTCAGGATCTGACCCAAAATATCAAGTGTTAAGACTGCGCAAATCCATACAAAGTGACCTCGCCAGGTATCATAGCTGATCCTGAAACCAAGGTCTTTCTGCTGTACAGTGAAATTAATTAGTATTTGGTTGTCAATAACAATAACGAATAATATTAGTATCTAATACTTAGCCAAATCCTGAAGTCCTTGCTTAATTTTTATTCAGTCCTTACTAAGGCCAAATTCCCACTGAAGTCAAGCTCAGAATTTTTTTTTTTTTTGAGTATGCACTGAGAAAAACTGAGCAAGCACTTCAAGATTTGACCTAATAAGATAATATGAATAGTCTGCATTTTATAAATGCTGTTTCTTTGAGGATCACAAACTGCTTTCAAAGACATTAAATAAGTCTCAAAACAAAAAGCATTGTTGGTTGTCTTTTACAGATGAATATACACTAAGGCATATTAAGGTAAAGGGGCTTGCTAATTGCCACACAGTGTGTAAATAACCTCAAGTCATGTTTGCCAACCACTGGTCAACTGACTTCTTGTGCTGTTCTATCAGAGATGCCAAGGTGAAGAGTCGGATGGGAGTCCAATTCAAGAAAGTGATGGTCCGTCACTCCCACTTACAGATCTTTTTTATTTGCCTTATGATACTCTGAAGAACCAATTTTAACTTCACTAAAAACCTCGTGCCCTGGGCTTTTTTGCAATCAAAATGAACAGGTGCCAAGCACCTGAGGTTTTACAATTTTTAAATAAATATTGCCATGTCCTAGTAAAGAAGCACTGGAACACTGAGTGCATTTTGTCATTTTACAGAGCACAGTTGTTGCTTCTGATGGTGCCTGCAAATTCTTTAGCTGTGTGGGTTGCTCAACCCTAAAATTGGATGATGCATGCCTGAGTGTGACTGGTTAACTCGATTGGCAAGCTAGAGCTTAGAACTTTATGTATGCTGGCATATAAAGAGACCTGGCAGATCTGCATTGGAGCTGTAAAGTTCTGTACACAGACGAAACTCTTCAATTCCAACGTTGCCATTTTCAAATAACAGTGCAATTACAAAACAAATGGGCAGATACACATGAACTGAATACTATCTGGGGCCCTAGCTTTTCATTTTGCTGACCAGTCTGCCTGACCTGCAGTGTAGAACAGTACCAAGTCGTTTAAAAAAAAAGGAATTGCGAATACTTCGTAATGCAGACGTGCCCATGTTGTTCTTGGGAGGTGGGGTATTGATCCCCACGAATGAGTTAGCTGCATATCTTGTGAGTATATAGTAATGCAGCATTTAAAATAAAGATGTTTGAAAAATCTCGAGAATGTGGATTTTCTTTGTAAAGGATTATTTCGTATTTTCCCTAGAAAACAGATCCTCAGCTGGTGTAAATCAGCATGACTCTAATGAAGGGTTTACACTTGATGCTGCACCAGTTTACACTCACTGAGGATCTGGCCTTGTAAATGTATTTACTCATTTATTTATAAGTTTGCATTGTTGCACCTATAATCATAGTAGCGAGATGCCACACCTTCTATTTAAAACAAACAGAAACATTCAAGTCATTTCAGCAGGCTATTCAATGCAGTGAGCCCATCAATCAATCTGCCTTATGATAAATAGTAACAATAAACAACAGCCAAATTAATCAAAGAACAAGACACTATGCCCTGATGATCACCAAACATGGGTTCTGAAGAACCGTTAGGGAGGGCAGATTCCAAAGACTAGGCTTCTCAGTTGGAAACAGGGCCGGCTCTAGGCACCAGCAAAGCAAGCAGGTGCTTGGGGCAGCAAATTTGCAGGGGCGCAAGAATCCAGCATGGGAGCTGAGAACCAACAGGGAGCCCTGGGAGCTGTAGTTCCTTGGTTAGCTCCCTGCCTATAGAGCCAGCCCTGGAGCACGGAAAGAACTGCATTTCCCAGCATTCCCTCAGCCGCAATTAACAGGAAAGGGAGGGGGGAAGGAGTGTAGAACTGAAACCTCATGCTGCAGCTTGCTGTGAATGGTAGGAACAGAGCCAGCTCTAGGTTTTTTGCCACCCCCCACCTCAGCCCTGGGCTTCTCCCGCACCCCTGTGTTGCCCCAGCCCTGGACTCTCCCCCACCCACACCCCCTGCTGCCCCAGCTCTGGCCCCCACCTGCACCCCCCTGCTGCCCCAGCCCTGGGTTCTCCCCCCACCCGCACCCCCCTGCCGCCCAAGCCCTGGCCCCCACCCGCACCCCCTGCTGCCCCAGCCCTGGGCTCTTCCCCCCCC
>NC_048298.1:186300154-186359396 GCF_013100865.1 Trachemys scripta elegans
TCTCCTGCCACCCCAGCCCTGGGCTCTTCTCCTCCCCCTGCACCTGCACTCCCTGCTGCCCCAGCTCTGGCCCCCACCTGCACCTCCTGCCGCCCCAGCCCTGGGCTCTCCCCCAAAGAAAGAATTGGGCGGACTAAATGGACAGTGCACCTCTCTATCTGAAGCCTAGCAAGGGAGGTATGTGATCCCACTAGAATTTAAAATGAAAAATAAGGGAGGGGCGGCTCTACTAGGACCTGGGCAGCTTTAGATACAGTACCAGGCATGTAGGAGGATTTACACTTCTGAGCCATGGAAGCAGAAATTGACTTTTCTTTTCCAGATATAGCTAATAGTCAGAAAGGGAATGCAGCACCTGCCTTCCAGATTTGAACACCCTCAAAATTCAGGAGTGCTCAAGCTCAATTTGGGCAGCTATTACTTCATTTGGGGGGAGGGATAGCTCAGCGGTTTGAGCATTGGCCTGCTAAACCCAGGGTTGTGAGTTCAATCCTTGAGGGGGCCACTTGGGAATCTGGGGCAAAATCAGTACTTGGTCCTGCTAGTGAAGGCAGGGGGCTGGACTTGATGACCTTTCAAGGTCCCTTCCAGTTCTAGGAGATGGGATATCTCCATTATTATTATTATTATTATTTCTCCCAAATCAAATATACTGATCCACTGTAACTTGCTGTAGGAAAAAGTAGAATAAATTGAGCAAGAAATGCTTCCCAGTGGTTATTAGGACTGGAATTGCTATTTTCAACAGCCAGTGCCTTTTTTTATTATTATTATTATTTTTAAGTTTTAGTTTTATTTGTTTAAAAGGAAGACCGTGATATTGCATTGGCAAATTCCCCATAGAAACAAAGAATGGAACAAAAGAATAATAAAGGGACCTAAACTTTTCCTCATTTATGTAGGACAGTCTTATAATATGCATCCAGATATCCTCCAATCACACAAGCTGAAAATTGTTCCACTTTACAGCAGTTCTGTAATCATATGGGAACCAATCCTGTCTGTGTTCTGTGCACATCCAAAATTCCTGCTGAATGACCCGCCCTGGGAGTGAGTTACCAGTGACCCAGGGCTGGGGCGGCAGGAGGGTGCAGTGGGGGCAGAGGGGGCAGCCAAAATTTTTTTTGCTTGGGGCAGCAAAAAACCTAGAGCCGGCCCTGATTGGAAATGCTCTCTTTGCAGTCCCAGAAAGATAAATTCCAGGCACCAATAATAATAACACTGCTAGGCATCTCAGCTAGCATGATACAGCATGATCTACCAAATAACTGGGTCCCAGAATCTGTGCAGCATTGAAGGATCCAGTAGTGTCACAGGTTACTGAAAGCTCTCTAGGTTATAGCACTAAGATTTGCCATTGAAGAATGGTACAAAACTACTGCTATGAGAAACATGTCTACACAGGTGGGTGTCCACATAGCTGTGGCTAAACTTCCCAAGTCCTGTCCCACTCCCAGCATGCACCTGGTTCATTATAAAACCAGTTGTGGATTCTTTAGGGCCAGTTTCTTTGATAAGTCTAATGATCTAGTCAGATCTCTGGGGGGAAATTGTCCCAGAATATTGCCAAAGTAGCCAATGTTCCTTGTACATTGCGTGGCTGCATGCTCGGGGTTCTACTGATCGCCATATTTGGGGTCGGGAAGGAATTTTCCTCCAGGGTAGATTGGCAGAGGCCCTGGAGGTTTTTCACTTTCCTCCGCAGCATGGGGCGAGGGTTGCTAGCTGGAGGATTCTCTGCGACTTGAAGTCTTTAAATCAGAGGATTTGGGGACTTCAACAGCTGAGTCAAGGGAAAGGGGGTGGGTCAGCTTTGTGGCCTGCATCATGCGGGAGGTCAGACTAGATGATCATAATGGTCCCTTCTGACCTTAAAGTCTATGAGTCTATGAATCTTGTATGTACAGCACAGGACAGGTCACTCACCATGTCACTCACCTCTCTTCTGCGTGGCCCCAAAATCAATGCCAGTCAGCAGAGGCTCTGGAGCTACAGCCTGACAGCACATACCACAACCCCCCTCAACTCTCCTCCCTCCATACACACACAACCCCCCCAAAACACCCCTATACATACAACTCCCAATGCCCCCCATATATATGCCTCACTTAAAAAAAAAGTGTAAGCTTGCCCAAGGACAAAAATGTACTGCTCAGTGGAGTTTGCAGGCTGCTCTGTACCAATAAAATACAAATAAAATGTAAAGGGAACATTGGTAGTAGCCATTGCGGAACAAGAACCACTGGTATTAATATACATGACCTACCTTTGAAAATTAGCTGGAAGTTCCAGCCTGCCACTGAAGCTGAAGCTTCAACATCATTTTCAAAGGTAGCTTCAAGTACGGCACATAACATTAATCTAACCTGGAACAACAAAGACATGGATAATGAGGAACAGTCTGCAATGGAGAGGGAAGATCATAGTCTCCTGGTGCAGTTAAAGAAAGAACAGGCCATCCCAATTATTCATAAAATCAAGAGCAGTGAAGAATCCAATAGAGTCTGGGATGCTGCACGATGCTGGAGAAGTGTGCATAGTTCCGCATAGACATAGAAGATACATACAGACACACTCCTAGCCTTTTTATTATAACCCTTCTGTGATTTCGGTCTCCCAAACTGAAGTGCTGTAAAGGAGCCTGATTTTCAGAGAGTGGGTTGTCTGCTCTCTGAAAATCACCCGAAGTTGGTCACCCAGAAACTGAGGCACTCAGAATCACTGATCACTTCTGAAAATCTTGTCACTCAGGCTAGGTCTACACTACCCGCCTGAATCGGCGGGTAGAAATTGATCTCTCGGGGATCGAATTATCGCGTCTCGTCGGGACGCGACAATTGATCCCCGAATCGACGCTCTTACTCCACCAGCGGAGGTGGGAGTAAGTGCTGTTGACGGGGAGCCGCGGAGGTCGATTTTGCCGCCGTCCTCACAGCGGGGTAAGTCGGCTCCGATACGTCGAATTCAGCTACACTATTTGCGTAGCTGAATTTGCGTATCTTAAATTGACACCCCCCCCCCGTAGTGAAGACCTGCCCTATGTCTGTAATGGATGGAGCTCAATTTGAAAGAAAGCAAACTTTTTTTCCTTACAAGTAACTTTTTAAAATATTTTTTTTTTTAAAAAGTAGAAAATAGGCAAGATTAAAAGAAAGAAAATCAGCGTCTTTGGGCAAGCTCTAAGTGTTTGTAACAGCAGTGTTAGTTCAAAATGCTCACTCAGATGAAGAATATAGAGGATACAGAATTTCCTAAATAGTTGCTGCAGCCTTGTCATTTGGATGGGTTTGGGGAGGCAGTGGGAAGGAGAGAGAAAGCACTGCAAATTAATACACGATTCAGATCAGAACTTGAACTTAAGCTGCTGGTCACCTCCTACAAGGCTGTACATAAATCTGCTCTTACCACTCTTCTTTGTCAAGCTTCACATCATCTCATCTACTCTGTCAGCATTCTTGCCCTGGCTCTCTCTGTTGTCACATTTTCCCAAATAATCACCTCTGTGTTTGTCATGCGACCCTTGTGCATAGATCAAACGCTCTGAATTCATCTGCAAAGCCCCTGCTCTGTCCACATTTAAGTCACTCACTTCTGATGTGATGTCACAGATTTGAACAGAAGAGAATATCACTGTTGTTTTTCTCCCTCTCTTGGTCTCTGATTAGCTATTTTTCTCTCTGTCCATCCTTAAATTGAGCATTGCTTGGGACAGGGCCTCTCTCTTTGTATGTCTGGAAAACACCAAGCACAACATGGAGCCCACTGCAAATGATAAATAATGGTTATTGGCCGAACTGGACAGGGAAGCAGAGAAGGGAGCATCATGGCGATGTCATGTGCTGTCTGCAGCCTATGGTGCTCAGTAGGTCGTCTGTTGCATTCTGAAATACTTTATTCTTGGCACTGTCTCTCAGATGCCTTTGGAGAGAAAGGTGTAGCCTGTACGTAAGCCTTGATATGGTTTTTCACGCTTTCATGATGATTCTGAATTTGGTTTTCTTTGAGTGTTATGGAGGGTGTTTGATCCAAAGTCATTGGAAGAAGCCAGAAGGGACTGGCACTAAACAGCCATTTGGAGATACTCCGACTGAATCCCACGGGTTGTGACTGGAAGGCTGTATATAGAAAGGAAATTATATGATTTTATTTGTATTCATATTTGGGTGTACTATGTTCAAGGCCATGCACAGTAACTCCTCGCTTAATGCTATAGTTATGTTCCTGAAAAATGCGACTTTAAACGAAATGATGTTAAGTGAATCCAATTTCCCCATAAGAATTAATGTAAATAAGGGGGATTAGGTTCCAGGGAATTTTTTTTCACCAGACAAAAGACTACATTATATATATATGTGTGTATATATATATATATATATACAAACACACATACAGTATAAGTTTTAAACAAACAATTTAATACTGTACATAGCAATGATGATTGTGAAGCTTGGTTGAAGTGGTGAAGTCAGTGGGTGGAAGAGGGTGGGATATTTCCCAGGGAATGCCTTACTGCTAAATGATGAACTAGTACTCGGCTGAGCCCTCAAGGGTTAACTCATTGTTGTTAATGTAGCCTCACACTCTACAAGGCAGCACGACTGGAGGGAGGGGAGACAGCATGGCAGACAGAGACACAGACACACACCGGGTGTGTGTGAGAGAGATGCACATTGCCCCTTTAAGTACGCTGACCTCACTCTAAGTAGACTGCCTTGTTAAGTAGATCAGCAAGCTGAGACGGCAGCTGCTGCCAGGGAGCTCCCTCTGTCCTGAGCCCAGTTGTGTGTCCCCCCTGCTCTATGGAAGATGGGGTAAGAGGGGTGCAGGAGCAGGGGGGAGGGGTTCACCCTGACATTAGTCCCCCTTTTCCCCCACTCCAGGGAGCAGCTCCAAGGCAGAGGGCAGGAGCAGCACATGGCAGTGGGGGGAGGGACAGCTGAACTGCTGGCAATTGCTAGCCTGCTGGGCAGCTGCTGCCCAGGGAACTTAGGGGAACAGGGAGCTGATGGGGGGCTGCCGGTCAACCCTGGTTCCAAGCCCCCACCAGCTCGCTCCAACGGGCTGCTCTTCCTACAAGCAGTGGACAAAGCAGGTGGCTGCCAAATGACGTTATAAGGGAGCATTGCGCAACTTTAAACAAGCATGTTCTCTAATTGATCAGCAACGTAACAATGAAACAACGTTAACCGGGACGACTTTAAGTGAGGAGTTGCTGTATATTCCACAGCTATGAAATATGCTGCAGAATCCACCCCCAATGCAGAATTATGCTCTAGAATCTGACTTTCATTTTAAAAAATTAAGACCTTAGCCTTTATTGTTGCAGAGATAATCTCAAAAACATGCAACATACATAAACCAATTCAGTATCATCTGCCTGAGTCTTCAGAGAGTCTGAACCAATATCTCTGAGAGGCCCATTCATCTCAGCCAGGGCCCCGTGAACTTTGCACCTGTGAAATTTGGCAGTTTGCAAAGATGCCGTACAGTTCACCAGGTTGTGGCAGCCAGGCATCTGACATTTTATATTTTGTATCCCAGCCCTGTCAGGAACTGCCTGCAGATTCTTCTTGGTCTGTAGTTAATTGGCTTACAGGGCATGCTCCTGACGCTGTTCTAAATAGCCAGCCCTTTGCGATTTTTATGTTTATACAAATTTTAATTAAAAAAAACCTACTTTGTCTGGTCAACTAAAAACATGCCTAGCCTCATTTATTGATAAATTCAGGAAGGGCAACTTTCTCCTCCAAACATAGGGAAGAGCGAAAGGACCATAAGCCTGTGCTGCAGAAGGGCAGGATGCCATGTACCATTCCAGATACATTCCCTTTCCATCTCTCTGAAACTTTTTGAAGTGGGGGAAAAAATATTGCCAAACTAAGAAGTTGTATGTTGGAGCTCCTCCCTATATGCTTGCTCAGACTCTTTTACAGGGATGCTTCCTAGAAGTGGAGGCATAAAGCTTAGTAGAGCTATTGGGGTGTTCTCTATAGCACCCATCCCTTTTCCCTTCAGTTGTGTCTTTAGGTACTCTTTAGGGATGTAAGAGGCATGTCGAAGTTGAAAGTACTGTTCAGAGGCTGTCTTTCAGCTCCTTACATGCTTCCTAAGTAGGAGAAAAAGGACTCAGAGTTGTTTGGGGTTTCCACCTCTTTTTTTCTCTCTCTGACACAAACAGACAAATTTACCAGCCACTGAGGTCCATGGCATTGTGTCCAACTCCACCAGAGATTAATTTGTTCTGAAATCTTACTGATGCTTTTTTGATAAAACAGAATATGCAAGCGTTATGTAGTGCTCATTCTGTGCCCCATCTCTCTCGCCCCTATCTTCCCCAATGAATCCATCTATCTCCCTCCAAATGCACTTCTCACGTCAAAAACATCAGCACACAGAAAATTTGTTGTTGTTCCAGATGCCTCTCTCAGATGCTTTGATACCATGTCCATTCATTGCTTGCCCATATGACACGGCCTGAAGCTTTATAGAGTACTCAAGTTTGCACCCATGTGGTCTGGTCTGTCTGGAATGAGACAATAGTTTCCCTATATTTTAGAGTCGGGTTGAAATGCTATCCTATTGCTCAAGTAATAGGATCAGAACAGTAGAAACTGTAAAGAACTGTTTTTCTCGTGGATAATGTGCCTCTGAGTGATGATTTGAAAGTGTACATTCTTAGGAGAATGGTTCTACTCATGTACTTCAAAGTTATGTGATTAACATTACTCATAAGAGAAAGTGCTTTGCTGGATTGGAGCCTTAAATATGGTGCAGACTAAGAATTTATTCTGAGCATTTATGCACTCTGTTTACAAGGCTAACGTCACACAGTATAGGAAACCAGGAATATACAGAAAACACAACACGAAATGACCTTGTATGATATTGTTCCATGGGGCAGGAAAACTTTATTTGCAGAGAAAGCAAAAGAGAACTACACTGCTATCTCGATATAACGCCACCCGATATAACACGAATTCGGCTATAACGCGGTAAAGCAGCGCTCGGGGGGGGGCGGGGCTGCGCACTCCGGTGGATCAAAGCAAGTTCAATATAACGCGGTTTCACCTATAACGTGGTAAGGTTTTTTGGCTCCCAAGGACAGCGTTATATTGAGGTAGAGGTGTATAAGAAAACTAACAAGCACCCATTTCTTATGGCCTGCCTTCTCTCTTTGAGAGTTTCCAGGGCCGCTCCCCCATTGTGAGTGAGATTGACAGTCTCAACCACCAGTGATCCCACTGGCCTAGCCAGCCAGGAGAAATGAAGATCCAATGCAAAGGTGTTGGCTTTAAGCAGTCCTAACAATTCTAGAATTCATTGGGTGAAATTCTATGGCCTGTGTTATGCAGACTAGGGTCTCTTCTACAAGATGGGATCATGTGCACTACCGGGAGGTGATTTCTAAAGCAGACTAATGTGCTGTGCATTAAGGGGGAGTATAAAAGAATAGCACAATGGCAAAAATAAGTGTGTAACGACAAAACCAGAAAGGCTAAAGCACAAAATGAGTAACACCTAGCAAGGGACATAAAAGACAATAAGAACAGCTTCTTTAGATACCATTAGGAGCAAGAGAAAGACCAAGGAAAGTTTAAGTCCTCGACTTAGCAGGGAAGGAGAGGTAATCACAGATGACATCAAGAAGGCTGAGGTGTATAATTTAGGTTAGATATTAGGAAAAGCTTTCTAGCCATAAGGGTAGTTAAACTCTGGAATAGGCTTTCAAGGGAGGTTGTGCAATCCCCCTCACTGGAAGTTTTAAAGAACATGTTGAAGAAACATCTGTCCCGGATGGTCTAGGTTTACTTGGTCCTGCCTCAGCACAGTGGGCTGGACTAGATGATCTATCAAGGTCCCTTCCAGCCCTACAGTTCTATGACTTTATGATTAACGGACTATGTAGACCCTTCTGGTGTGCACTAAATGTTCCCTACTGCTTTTTAATGTAGTGCTGGGAACTTATAGTGTGCACCAGCAGGGTCTACGTGGACCAATTAACGCGTAACATTTCTGTGTGCTTTAGAAATCACACTCCTGTACAGGGGCGGCTCAATGTATTTTGCTGCCCCAAGCACAGCAGTGAGGCAGCCTTCGGCGGCTCGCCTGCGGGAGGTCCGCTGGTAACATGGATTTGGCGGCATGCCTGTGGGAGATCTGCCAGTCCTGCGCCTTCGGTGTCCCCGCCGCCGAATTGCTGCCAAAGCCGCGGGACCGGCGGACCTTCCACAGGCAAGCCGCCGAAGGCAGCCTGACTGCTGCCCTCGCAGGGACTGGCAGGCACCCCCCGCGGCTTGCCACCCCGGGCACGCGCTTGGTGCGCTGGTGCCTGGAGCCGCCCCTGCTCCTGTAGTGCACATTACCTCACTGTGAAGACAAGCCATAGATGATCATAAAGTCTCTTCTGGTATTAAAATCCATGAGCAACTCAGAAAGTGACACTGACCTTCTCAAACAGATAGTCACCTGTTTCCAGGGAGGCTAAAGTCTAGGCATGTGCGTGGTCCTGCCTGTCAATGAATTGCCTCATTGTATGCGATTTTCACAATCCCTACTCTGCAGTCGATTCAGCCGTGGATACATTCACCTCTTCTCGCTGTTTGAGCCAAACAGCCCTTTCCGAAAGCTATGCCGAACACAGCTTTCCTCCTGGGACAATAAACTAAAAATTCATTTTATTTACCAAACTTTCTCCCCTGAATCAAACAGATGTGTTGTAGGATGACAAATTAATAAACATAAAGAAAAGAATTGCACAGGAAAGTCCGATGTCTTTGTACCGGGGGGGATAGAAATGTGGCTGTTGCATTATTTTTGATGTGTTTAACTCTTTTAATGCTCATGAAATGCGCTGCAGTGATAGCCTTAGCGAATGAAATAGTCTGTATAGCTACAGAATGGCCACACCACAGGCAATAACAGTGTAATCTTCCCCAGGCTTGGAGGGGCCAATTCTAGAGGCCCGAGTGTCTGAAGGAAATACACAGAGTTGTTTCATTTCAGCTTGCTCTGGATTACCTTTGTGTACATCTTGTTGCCTTCATTACTCTCGATGACCTCGTCTTGTTCTTTCAACAAGAAAGCATGACAAGGAGTAGGCTGCAGTCGCAAATGTATAAGAAAGGGAGCTGGGGGACTGCTCTTTTTTTGCTTCTTCACCTTTTGTAGTGACGGGGATTTGGCTCTTCAACACAGGCAGGCTTTGAAACTGGGTTTGTGATCAAGAGAACGACTGTTAAGTATTGCCGGCATGAAGATAATCCATTGCCATAGCCCATGGCAGCTAATCTACTGCAGACCAGCCAGCTTTTGGTTCATGTCCACAGTGCAGCTGGCTTTTTATTAAAGTATACATGCATGAGGCATCTGTTTCGCACAAATATATTTATTAATGGTGCCCTACAGTATTGCCAAACAATGAACAGCAGTTAGAAACTGTGAACACATGTTCGGCCAATAGGAGTATTCACATTAAGAGAACAGGTTTTCATAATAAATTACGATAATTCTGGAGTTTTTACAGAGTACAATGAAACAAATAGAAATCAAGTAAAAAATGCCACATTTAAGGGTTCTGTTCAATTAGTCCTGTTTTATTATAAATACTTCTAGGCTATTCTTCCAGCAAATGAGATGCCAGCACATTTTTTTTACATGTGAGGGTCAGCAGTATTCAAATGACCTTATGTCATAATCCTGGCTGAGTTCTCCCTCGTGGATGCTCACAAAGCAGCTGTGCTTGGACCCACATGCTTCTAAGCACCCAGAAGTCTGGGCAAGCTTCAACCACAGTCTCTGGCTGTGACCTCTTGCATACGCTTCCCAGGCACAGACACTCTGTCTGGTAACACTTCCAGAGAATAGGACCCGGCACATCAGCTGCCCTGGGTGCCAGGTGCAATCCACAAACGGTCATTGGCATTACGACGCTGAGAGTTACAGTGCCTAACTTTTAGGCACCTACAAAATCAGAGGAACAATGCTGCTATCTAGAAAGCCTAGGTAAGGTGCCTAGGCTCCTTATCTGAGGAATGGGGAAAGATATGCACCTTAGGCTGCAATCCGCAATGCCAGCAGGCTAGGAGGGGCGCTGCTTAAGCGAGCTAATGGGAGAAGCCAATGAAAGAGTTGTTTGCTAAGCCCTGTCCCTCTCACAGAGACAGATGGTCAAATTCCTGTCTTCCCTCAGTTCATGGATTGCTAGCAGAGATGGATGATGCCTAAGTTGCATGTGGGGCCCAAAATAAAATAGCTGGGGGGAGGAAGGTAATCTCCCTTATAACCATTAGCCTAGCGAATAGGATATCCTATCCACAAGGTTATAAGGGAAGTCCTCTTTCCCCTGGTTGTTTTGTGTGAACTCACCTGAGGGGCCTAATCTTGTAGGCGGCCTCTGAACACTGGATAGGGCCCCACAGGCTGCTTAGGTGGCTAAACGCCACTCTCCAAGTTTGTGAATCACTCTGTGGCTTAGGCGGTAGGCAGGCATCTGGGCGTCTATTGTGAGGCAGCAGTGCATGCACTGAGGTGGCAGATAGGTGCCAGCTGTCAAGAGTGAGGCTCCAGTGTGCTTGCCCGGAGACAATAGACTTCAGGGCCAAGTGAGCTTAGGCACCTACAGCGTCAGATGGCAGCCGAGTGGGAGTTTTGAGGCTCACAATGGTGCCTAAAAACAGGACTTAGGCAGCTAAGTACCTTCATGGATGGCACCCACCCTTCCCAAAGCTCCACCCTTGGGAGTACTCTGATTCAGAATTGACCCCCTTAGGGACAGGTAATAATTGAAGCCAGTGATGCCTAGCCTTGGCCAAGGGATTTCTAAACCAAACACACTTGACCTATTCTGTCTGATAGTCCACCGCATGGGAACATTGAAATTTAACCTTTTGGAGATACACAAGCTCAGGGGTTACATTGTCCTTTGCTGTTCATTCCTTTGGACCATTAATATGCTCATACATTCACCTGGCTGGAAGCCTAGAAAACACCAGTATTACAAAGGTCACTAAGCTAATGTTGCACGTGGGCCATTACAGAAGAGTGAAAGAAAAGAGTCAAATTATAACAAAAGTGATACTTCCTTTTTCTTAAACAATACTTCTAGTAAATAATAATCTACTCTATTCTTTAGAAAAGCAAACTGACAAATTGCTGCTAATTTCTTAGCTATATGTAAGCAGGGTCTGAATGAGCTCTCCCCTGCCATCTAGTGATGAGCTAGGGAAAAAGGCATCAGGAGCAGACTGTGTTTGCATAGACATGCCTACTCCCCCTAAGTGCACGGCAGATGGAGCTACTTTGCCAAAATGATCAATTTGGGTTGCAAATCACTCTTGTATTTGAATGCAGAGGTAATGAAATGTTGTTATCCTTATTGTATGAGAAAAGGGCAGCAGAACTGTACTTAGTATGCCCTGATTGAGGGTGTCACCCTAAACTGAACATGACTTGCTAAGTAGTGGGTATGGATTCCAAAGCCCTAGGGAAACAGAAGGTTTTTTTTCTCTCTCTCTATTGGTGTAGCTGCTCCCTAAAGAGCCTTAGACACTGTTTAAAACCAGAGTTGATTAGACTTAGCTGAGAGACCTTGTTTCTAGTTGGTGATTCCTGAAGCTGATATCACTGCTTAGCAGGTCTGGGGGCTAAACCTTAGACCTTGTATGGGGATAGTATTGCAGTGAAAGACAACACAGCAACTGCACAGGCAGTGAGATTCCCCACTACCTGCTGAAATCACTGGGTTAAGTGGTTGGACCTCAGAACATGACATCACAGAGACCGGTGGTAGAGAGGCAGTGGTCAGTGGCAGGAGAGAGACAGCGGCAGCTGTGAGCCAGTTGCAGAGGCATCAAAAGCAGCAGGCATTGTTCAAAACCCTGTGAATGCACCTCTGAACTCTGAGTTTTTGCTAATTAAGGACCACCAACTATGAGGGGCGGGGGCAACAGAGGTGAGATGGAATTGGTGTATTAAGGGACATTTGTTTATCAGACTTTCACACCGCAAGGTGAGAAACTGAGGCAAAGGACACTGCCCAATGCATTGTGGGGTGGATGTTAGTTTATGGTCACATGCTTTTGAATGATGGTTGTGGTGTTTTCCCAAATTAATGTTGGCTCCCCTTTTTCCCTTTTAATAGAAGTTTTATTTTGTTGTACACAGACTGAGTGCTTGCGAGAGGGGAAGTATTGCCTCCTACAGGTGCTCAGGCTGGTGGCTCAAACCAGTTACATTTTGTGTTAAGAGAAGCCCCTAGACATTGAACCTGGCCCTGCTGACTCCACCAGGCAGAAGGGTTACAATATAATTAATAATAATAATAATAATAGAGTATAATTAATAGAAAGATGCACCAGTGCTAACAGGGAACTCAGGAGACCCAAGTTCAATTTCCTACCCTTCCGCTGTCATTCTGTATGACCTTGGCCATGTCAATTAAGCCCAGATCCTCAGAGGTGTTTAGATGCTTAATTCCCTTGAAATCAATGGGAGTTAGGCCCCTAAATATCTTTGAGGATCTGGGTTTTAGTCTCTCTGTACATCCATTTCCAATTGGTAAAATGGGGATGATGATCCTTTCCTACCCAGCAGGGATTGTTGTGAAAATAAATACATTAAACAGTGGGTGTAGCATTGCACCTATTTTGCTATTTTGCTTTGATTTTCATCTCAACTTTCTAATACACTTTGCTTCATTTATGGTATTTTTGGCTGAAGGCTGGGTGTTGGATATTCACTGTGGTCTGTTCCTGAAGTTAAGGAAAATGAACTTCTCACCCCTGGCTAGGAGGAAGAAAAAGTACATAACCTGGAGCCACTCAGTCAAAGGTGTTCCTTTGTTCCAAAAGATGTTCCTAAGAAGCTGGCTGTGGTCAGTAGGGACACAAGAGAAAGCCTGGTGATCTCTAGGAGTGGCAGAAGTAAGGGGCTAGAGGTTACATTAGGGGTAACCGGAAAACAAAAAATCTGTTTTGTGAAAAATTTTGAAATTTATTTTTGTTCAAATGTGGAACAAAAATTAGACTTTTCTAAAAGGTTCCATGAAAAAACAAGCCACTGCACAATAGCCAAGTGGGGAGTACTCTCACCTGGGGTGTAAGGATATAGAAGATCCTAAGTCAACTTTCTGCACTGATGAGAGGGGGAAGGATTGAATCTGTTTGATTCAGAACAGGGACTTGAACCTGGCGCTCCTACATCCTAGGGGGCAATACCCTAACCACGTAGCTATTCTGCAGTGGTGCATGTGCTTTGACTAGAAATTTCTTCCTGGATTTATTTGGGAAACCTTCTCAACAAAGTTTTCACTGGCACACATGCTTCTGAAAAACATTTCAGTTTAAGGAAATGGCAATTTTCCATGGAAAAATTTTGTTCAAAAATTTTCTGACCAGCTCTAGTTATAGCAACCTTGAGGGACAGAAAGTCTGCGTATAACAGTCATTGCTCATTATCTGAGTCTCGTAGTTTTGTGTCTAAGTGTGTGTGCTAAAATATTTCAAATCCTCTTCCTTGTATTACTTAAAAATCAGTCACCATAAAGATGAAAAAGGAGCAGAAAAGGGTAGCGAGAAAGACTCCAGAGAGACAGAGGGGAAAAGCCAACTGTAGGACCAACACCAGCTACAAACCAAACAAATATCAGTAACACATTGGTGCTGAAAGAGGATCAGGCCTTTAACCTCAAATATTCAAGAAAGGCCTCCTTTTTCTGTCCTCTAATCCCTTCCTTCCCTCATCCCTAACAAGGCACTTTATGTGCCATCATTATGACCCTATAGAAGGAATGTCTTCAGCCCTGCCCCATGAAAGCGCTAAATCTTTGGGGTTTAGATAGAGATCACAGGCATCCTCCCAAACTTCTCAGTAATAATGATAAAGCAGGGTTCCCAATAGGTTTTAACTTTCATTCTCCAATCTTCCTACTCCCAATATTGCCAGCTCTCATGATTTTATTGCAACTCCAGCAATTTTGGTTGTTCTTTTTCCTGACTCATGAAAACATGATGTAAAGAGCCAACTCATGAACTTCTCCTTATTCAAAATGGCCCCTATCAATGGGGCTGAAGCCAGCAAGATGGCTGTCATTTCCCGACAGTCCATCTGCATGTAGAAGTGAGACTACTCTTGATAAAGTTACCTGCGATCTCCCATGCCATATTTTCAGTGAGGCAGAAGTCTTGCCCACAGGCAAAATGGCTGCCACTCTGTGGTTCAGGGGGCTAGACAGAATTCAAGGACTGGCAGGAGCAGCAGATACATTGTGAACGGTAGATAGGGAGTACGAGGGAGAACAGGGCACTGGGGAACAGGAGATAGATTTAGGGAGTGCAAGGGGAGTATGGTGACCAGCCGTCCCAATATTTCAGTGTCTGTCCCGCATCCCGACCGATCTTCGGTCGGGACGCATTTTGTCCTGATATCCGCCGGCAGCACTGTTTTTTTTTTGCTCAGCCGGGGCGGGACTCGGCTTTTTATTCACTCTGCCGGTGGGCACCCCTCTCCCCCCCCATGTGTCCTGATATTTTCTTCCCCTCATCTGGTCACCCTAAGGGAAGGCATGGTACTGATGCCCAGACCCAGGCAGAGAAGTGCCAGATAGATCAGTGTGTAGGACATCTACAGTGTAGACCTCTTAAGATGTAGTTTTCTCTCCTAGCTTTAGTGTGGCCAAAATTTTTCCTTTCACATTTAATGGAGAACTGTCCTGAGCCTTTCAATATCTTTTGGGGCTCTTGAAGTGTTGGTGCTTTCATCCTCCTGTAAGTGATCCTGGAATCACTCTTACAACAGCACCTGGGTCTATCTTGAAGTCTACCTTGTGTTTAGACTAGCCGTCTGCTGCATAATGTCCTCTTTTTAGACATTTCCTGCATGTGGTATCTCTTGCTGGATGAATACACTTGGTGCCAGGGCCAAAGCTGAGTGGGCAGTGAGGCGTCCAGTGTCTAAGCTGATCACACCTCCAACTCCCACTGTAAGCTAAGGGAACATGTGTGGAGAGGGGCCTGACCTGCGTGGGAGGAAAGCAAAGCTGCTGTCCTTACTCTGCCTTTTGCCCTGAGCTTTGGCTTGAAGTTTATGGTTAAGGTGGGAAATGTTCTGCTTCAACCAGAAGAGAGAGTTTTGGAGGTTTAATGGGGCTGTTGGGAAGCATGCCACCAGGCTTCTGTAGTCTTTGGATTAGAACAGGGACTTGAACCTGGCTCTCCTACATCCCTGGGGGTAGTGCCCTAACCACTTAGCTATTCTGCAGTAGCTCATAAAAGAGGAAATAGTTATTCTCTCTCAAGTAACAACAATAGACCAAACAACAATAACAAATCCCTTATGCAAGGAGGTATACAATTCAGTAGCTAAACCACAGCCAATTCCCATGTGTTCAAACTGCTTTTTTTCCATTTATGAACTAATTTTCTTGGATCTTTTTTTCTAGGTATTTTCACTGAGCAACTATACACTGCTTAATTTACCAAATCATAATTAGCAAGTTCAGGTTCTCATAGAAGTCCTTGTATTTCCTTGTGCTTCAAACAGAGAATGACTGGCATTTCCGATAATGCAGTGTGGTTGGTGACTTGTGGTAAATATTGACAACTGCTGTACTGAGAAAACATCTATGCATTAAATCACTATTGCAGCTGGGTTCCAATGTAGAACATTGTGTGGTGTTAGTTGGGAGTGTTTAGAGCCACTATGTCCCTAAGGACATATACCAAGCAGGCAAATGTCTGTGTAAACAGGAAATAAAGTCAGTCTTGCATTTACCCTGACCACGGTATGTATGTTGGGTATCTGTAATCTCTACATGGTGTTAGAATGGGGTCAGATAAAGACCCAACACGCCACAAAAACACCACTGCAAAATAAAAAAAATAAAGAAAAGGAAAACAGACAAGCATCAAGTCCTCCAACCCAGCTAGAAGAACCTAAAAGCTGCACACAGCCAGCAGCAAAAGAGGCCTAAAAAAGAAGGCCAAGAAAAAACTGCTGTGTTGAGGCTAGGATGCAGCAGGGAGTGAAGATAGGAAAGTAAGGGACAGTGAAGCTAAGGTTAGGACCACATTAAGGGCCATACCATGTTACTCCACCTGAAGGCAACAAAGCAAAAAAAAAAGGAAGTGGGGAAATCTGTAGTACAGTAAAACAGCAGAGATGGCTACATCTGACCCAGCCTTTTTCTAAATAACACCGCTATCAGAATTTGGTTTCCAGCACCCTGAGGGATGGCTATTCAAAGTAAGCAGATTCCAGAGGTTCCATCAGGCTTCCAGTTTAGATTGCCAATTCAAGGAGAAACACGTTAATGCCTTGCTCTGTAGCAGGGGTTCTCAAACTTCATTGCACCACAACCCTCTTCCGACAATAAAAATTACTACATGACCCCAGGAGGGGGATTGAAGCCTGAGCCTGTCCCAGGCCCACCACCCCAGGTCAGGGGCTAAAGCCCCAGCCTCGCCGCCCTGGTTGAGGGGCCTGTAACCTGAGCCCCACCACCCATGGCCAAAGCTGAAGCCCTCAGGCTTTGGCTTCAGCCATGGGCGGTGGGGCTCGGCCTTTGGCTTCAGCTCCAGACCCCAGCAAGTCTAAACCAGCCCTGGTGACCCCATTAAAACAGGGTCATGATGCACTTTGGGGTCCCAAGCCACAGTTTGAGAACTGCTGCTCTATACAATGGGATCTACAACAGGGAACGCTATCCTTTCCAGAAGCCTGACAACTACCCAGATGAAATAGTTCAATACAGTTAAAGAAGAAATAGACAAGTATATCATTTCTTGCCACCACAATGTGATTTTTGAGTGGGCACATGATCTAACCCCACACAGACCATGAAAGGCTGCATGTGTCCTGAGGGACAAGTATGTTATCTGGCTGCATCTGGAGAGTGAGCCAGGCTTAATTAGAGATGAAGCCCAGCTGGGGAGGAGCTAGGTAGTGATTATAAAGGCAGGAAGTTGACAGAAGCAAGGGGCTGCAGGGAGAAACTCTGAAGTCATTCTCTAGGATTAGATGGCAGGACTAAGCTGTGGGTGGTGTTACCTATTGACTAGAGCTGGAGCTTGGTCTAATGGTTAGAGCTGGAAGCCAGGGTCATGGGCCCAAGCTGGAGTCAGGAACCAGGAATGAAGTCAAGGGTCAGAGCTGGAGTCAGAAGCTGGTAACAGTGATCAGAGCCACAGTGGGAAGCTAGGAGAGGGAGCAGGACTGGAACAGGGCAAGAACAAGGATCGGTACAAGGCTAGAGCTAGTGACCTGCTGCTGCTAAGCTTAAATGCAGAATTGTTGGCTCCTTTCAGCCAATTGGGCAGGCTGGCTAATCAGGCAATTCTACTGCAGGCCAGCTGGGTCATTAACCTTCCTGAAGATTGAAGTGACTAACCCCAGGTTTCCTGACACTTAGGAGTTTGTGAGGAGAAAGCTCCAGGAGAGAGTTGGCCCTGGGATCCTCTCCTGAATGAAGTCTGGCAAGAGGCCATGAGGGAGACAAAGCAGCCATTAGGAGTGAAGCAGGCCAGAGCTGGATTAACCCATTACCAGGCCCTGTTCATGTTTGGCCTGGCCACTCCTCCATCATGACAGTGGGGTGTCTGGGAAAACTTTGATGAATGGTGTTGCAACCTGGTCGTGGTGCCACTCAAGTTGCTGCACTGCTCAGAGTCCTGGTCCCTGAGAAGGGGATAAAGGCTGTGGAAGGGTGTGAGGACCACAGGGCCCAGAGGTGGGGCCAGGGACCCTTTTGTGAGAACATTAGACTGTTTCCTACTGGATTTTGTTACCCCAAAAGGGTGGACTAAATCATGGCCTGGCCTGAGGGCTGAGTCACAGGACTAGGGACCACTGGAGTGATCAGTAGGGGGCACCAGATGGGGACAAAGCTGTTACACAATGCCTGGCCACAAGCAAGTGCTCTAGCAGTGAGTGAACTCGTTCAGGGGGCATGATTTCACTCCCGTAAGCAAGAGAAGGGGGAGTCAGCAAATGATTTCATAACAGCCCTGTCTAACCTACTCCAGCACTGTGGCTATGAAGAGGTGAGTGCAGAACTTATCCGAGAATGGCTTGTAGTAGGGCCGAGAGACAGTCAACTGTCAGGATAACTTCGGAGTCTAACTTCACACCACAGACTGCGCAGAACATAGTCCTCCAATATATAAAGAACTAACATGCTCTTCTGAGAAATAACTCTGAGGAGAAACCCACTGCAAAAGCCATAGACATGGGGAGGAAGAGATTTCAGAATGTCCAGACACAGTATCTCCTAGACTTAGGCATGCGCAGCCCATTTCATTAGGGTGTGCACCCAAGGAGCCCCACCCTGCCCTAGCCCCACCCCCATCCTGCCCCCCATCCACTTCCTCCTACTTCCTGCCCCCTGACTGCCCCCCTCAGAACTCCCAACCCCCCCTGCTCCTTGTCCCCTGACTACCACCTCCTGGGACCCCTGCCCTTAACTGCCCCCCAGAACCCCTCCCTCTATCTAAGCCTCCCTGCTCCTTGTCCCCTGACTACCACCTCCTGGGACCCCTGCCCTTAACTGCCCCCCAGAACCCCTCCCTCTATCTAAGCCTCCCTGCTCCTTGTCCCCTGACTACCACCTCCTGGGACCCCTGCCCTTAACTGCCCCCCAGAACCCCTCCCTCTATCTAAGCCTCCCTGCTCCTTGTCCCCTGACTACCACCTCCTGGGACCCCTGCCCTTAACTGCCCCCCAGAACCCCTCCCTCTATCTAAGCCTCCCTGCTCCTTGTCCCCTGACTACCACCTCCTGGGACCCCTGCCCTTAACTGCCCCCCAGAACCCCTCCCTCTATCTAAGCCTCCCTGCTCCTTGTCCCCTGACTACCACCTCCTGGGACCCCTGCCCTTAACTGCCCCCCAGAACCCCTCCCTCTATCTAAGCCTCCNCCCCCCCCCAATTGACCCCCCAGGACCTTCTTTGCTCCCTGTCCCCTGACTTCCCTGACCCCATCCACCCCCTGCCCCCTGACAGACCGTGTGACTCCCATGTCCGACCCAACCCCCCTGCTCCCTGACTGCCTCCTCCAGAGACCCCCTGCCCCTAACCACCCCCCCAGGATCCCACCCCCTATCCAACCCACCCTGCTCCCTGTCTCCTGACTGCCCCCACCCCTTATCCAACCTCCCTGGCCCTGGACCCCTTACCATGAGATGAGGGTCCTAGCCTTCCCGCGGAGCCAAACACTGCCCAGCAGAAGCATGCAGCCCCAGCTCCACAGGGGGGATGGGAGACAGAGAGGCTCAGGCCAGCTCCACACAGAGTGGGGTCAGGGCTTCAGCCCTGCAACTTTTGCCACTAGGGTGGCTGGGGCTCCCGAGACGGGCCACATCTTCTGCCAGGGTCCAGGGCTTCTCCTCCCTGCCCCAGTGTGGCTCCTCCACCCACCCCCTCCAGTGCAGCTCCTGCTAGGGTCCGGGCTTCTCCCCTCCCCGCCCCAGTGCAGCTCCTGCTGGGGTCCAGTCTTCTCCTCCACCCCCACTCCCTCCCCCCATGTGGCTCCAGCCCTGTCTGGGGCTTCTCTTCCCCCGCCCCCACATGGCTCCTACCGGTATCTGGAGTTTCTCCCACTGCACCTAGCCCTAGCCTAGCTGGGCTCCCTTGGGTCACCTGCTGCCTGCTGTGGCCGGAGTGGAGCCTGGCTGGCAGGGAGCACCCATACACGTGGACGCCATGGCCACCAGCCCAAGAGGTGTGGGGCAACCCTAGGCAAGCAGGGGCTGGCTGTGCTGCTGCTGATAGCCCCGCACTCCCGCCTACACCTAACCCTAAGGCTTTTTGTGTGTGTGTGTGTGAGACTCACTCAGCCCCTGCCGGAGCAGGGAGGCAAGAAGCAGTTGATTTGAGCCTGCCCGGCAAACAGCTGAGGAAGGGAGCGGGGAGGAGCAGCCTTCCCAGCCTGAGCTTAGGGCATTAGGGTGTGCCGGGGCACACCTGGCACACCCCGTGGGCACGCCTATGCTCCTAGACCAAGATGAGCACAAAGGAGCCAGATGGGGCCGTGCTAATATGGAGTAAAGAAAAGGAACTCAACAAGTGCACAAAAGAGTCACTGTGGTCACTGAGCACTGCTTCTATTTACTGCTGTAATGGAGTTGACTCTGGCACCAGTATCTGAAACAGACCAGTCGGAGCTTCGCTGCTGTCATCTGGGTGCTGGACAGGGATCTGTAGTGATGCCCACCTGGGGGAGCTGGCTGGAAGATGCATGGTGGGGAGTCCTGTATGGGAAAGGGGCACCCCACTTCAGCCACTTGAAAAGTTGGAATGTATGCAATAGGAGTCTTTCGATTGACGTCAATGGACTCAGGATCAGCAGAATTGCCATAGTATTTGGCTGGACTTAAAATTCAGCTTCCAGATTTATGCACTTAACTGGTTTTTACGTGGCTTCCATTTGTCCTGTCATATTTCTCATGCTAGTTTTAAATGAAGGGTTAATAAATTGGGTTTGTTTAATTGTGGATTTAGTAGTATGATTGGCCTCCAGGTGGAAGGGGGAGAGAGAGAGAGAGAGAGAGAGTGTGTGTGTGTGTATATCCCTGGGTGAACTGAAATTGGACCACGATTATTTTATCCACCATTTATATATGTCCTCACATACATCAGTTATATACCTGTAACTCCCACAGAAGAGTCCTCTTTTAGAGTATAAGGACAGAAGGGACCACCAGATCATCTAGTCTGACCTCTTGTATACCCAGCACCCGCACACTAAACCCAACCACCAATATTAGACCAAAGAGTTACAGCCCACAGGAGATTAGACTATCGTGTACCACAGGGAGTGAAGAGGCAAGGCTGAGGGGCACCAGTTCTCAAGGCCCCTGCAATGGCAGGGAAATAATTAAGTGAGACATAGCCAGATAAGCCTGGCAAGTGACCCACATACGGCAGAGGAAGGCAAAAACTTTCAAAGCCATGAAAACCATTCTTTTCTAACATGCTTCCCATAGAACCCCATTACCTATATATTTATATGGCACTCCAACAAGCTGCTGGTTGCAGCAGGGAGTTCCTACAGAGTGTGTGCTAGTCAACTCATCTCTAGTAACTGCTTTTTCAGAGATGACTTCTGACCTCTTTCACTTCATCTGCCAGTCTTTGGGTGCTTGAACTGAAAGAAAGGTCACAGGAAGGTACAGATAAAATGAAAAGAATGTAAAAGCTGGCTTGGCTTTTGCTGCTGGAATTGCAGTAAGGGATCTTTTATGCCCTGCTTGCTAAATAAAATCCATAACAAGGAGAGGGAAATAAACAAAAGAATTTTCTTCTCCGCATGTGCTGGGACCCACCACTGCAAATACATGTATTGTTAGTTGAAATCAGTGTTTTGGTTTCTCCCTTCCTTTGTGAGATGTTGTAGTGTAGAGGAAGCAGATTAAGAGCTGCCAGCTTTCTGGCAAAACACATTGGTGACATTATAATGACTTCATTATGGGCTCAAAGTGAGATAACCGATTAATAATGTATTCAGGAAAAAATACACATTATGAGCATGTACACAGGTGTACTGTTAACTCCTTCTTAGACTTAGTGTGCCTTTAACCAAGTTAGTAAAGTAGCAGCTCCAATGCTCATGAGCTGGGTGGTAAAAGAGTTAACAGCAGTGTGCCAAGTCATCACAGCTGCATTTGCTTCTGAGTCCATCTACAACGCAAACAACATGGCAGCATTTGTATTGTTTTTTGCTGGGAGTGCTGCTGCTGGGTGAAATTGCCAGCATCTTTGGCTTCTGTTTGGAAACCTATTAGCCCCAAAGCACAAGTTTTGTTTTTTAAAAAAAAAAGGTTTTCAAAAGAGGTTTTATGGCATATCTGTCTTTTCTAGCATTTTACATTTTGCATAAAGTTAGTGAAGAAAAGAGAGCAGTAGGTCATACCTAGATATTCCCCAGGAAAGGGAAGATGGATTATGCTCTTTCATGAATCAGGGTGAGTTTGCACCATATTGGAGGAAGAAGAGGATGTACATTACACGTCAGGTTGTCAGGGCTGAGTGTTCAGCCTAGGAGACGGCTGCAGTATTCAGGAAACCAACCTGGCAGCAAACAGTCAATCCCAGCAGCCTATCTCAGCATGAAGATAATAAGGGCAGTCTCAGCAGAGATTGAGAGATGCCTACTTGATGTATCTTTTTGTATCACATATCACGATGAATTGTACAGTCTAGATCATGCAATACATAGCCCAGGAGCTCAGCTGATCTATCTCAAACTGGTTTCATTATGCTGTATTTCCTTCAATAGCAAGGGCACTACTTTAGCATTTTGATTGTAAAATTATTTGTCAACAGAACGTGAAATATTCCTCCAGGGTTTTTATCTGAAATGAACATCCCCAGCTAGGATATTTCACAGGCATGACAACCTGTCCTGATCTCTGCAGCTATATCCAATCACTGTGACTTACTTTCCAGTATTAACTTGTATGGAAATGTAATGCTTGAGAAAAGTAAGTCCCAGTACGCCTATCTACTGTGTATAATTAATGGCTGTTCTAAACAGTGAGTTCTTGTTTGTAAAATAGCACCACCGTTCTGTCTGCCTTCAGGGGCTCAGTAGGCATTTTGCACTGCCTTCAGCCCAAGAACTGTATGATGCCTCTATGTCAGTGGTTCCCAAACTGGGGTTTGAGAAATGTTACAGGGGGTTCTTGGGGAAAAATTCCCTAATGGCGGACAGAGCTGTCCCTACAGACCCCAGGCAGCACAGGGCCAGCAGCCTGGAGCCCCTGGACTTCCAAGAGCTCAGCAGATCAAAGCAAGCATCTCTATCACACTGAGGAGATTTAAACTTCAAGACTCCTAATAAGAAATGGAAAGGGGAGGTGGATATTTTTTGCTATTTTTAAAATTAAATAGGCAGCTAGTGTTGTTTTAAAAATTATTATGAAGAACAAGTATAAGCTTTGTTGTAAAGTGCATTGTTTGCCTGGACTGCTCAAGACCTGAATGCTTGTGTAGGAGGAACTCTTTGAGTTGGATTCTTAAATACCTTCATGCTGTTCCACATCTGATACTGCTTGATGAAACATAGGAGCCGTGTTGTATAACAGGCTTATTCAAAGTGATACATGCTACAAAAGTGAGATCTTGGAAGAGTGTTGCCATTTTCATAATGTAATAAAAATACTGTAATGATAAATAATAATTAATAATAGTGTGTAATAAGCATGTCATAAAAACAAATTTCATATTTCCAAGATCACTGTTTTTACAGTTTATACTCAGGTAAAGGAGAAAATCCCTGGAAATATTCATTTTTAGGAGGGGGTTCGCGAGACTAGACATTTTAGTGAAAGGGGTTCACAGGTTGTTAAAGTTTGGGAACCACTGCTCTATGTGTAACCAGTTCAGCTGCTCAAGGGCAGGTGACGATGAGGAAAGGGGCTCAGCTGCTGAAGGTATAATTACAGATGTTGGTGACTGCTATGCATGTTTCTTCCCCTCTCATCCAAGCTTGTAGCAAAGCAGGCCCTGTGGTAATAAAAGTGTTTGAGCATGCATGCATTATGCTCTGGCTGACGCTATATTTTAACCACTTATCTTTTTCAAGCTCTTTTGTTGCTTTTTAAACTGATTTTTTTACATAATTAGCTTAAAAGCTCATTGTAGTAAGGAAGGCAGGCAGGCTGCACACAGGTATCGTCCAGAGGCACCAAAAATACCAGTAGAAAAGTGTATAGAATTTCTTTGAGAAGTTGCTGGGAGGTTCTATGGTTATTAAAATACATACAGTACAAAGGGCCAGCTTCTGCTCCCACTAATGACGTGCAGGCGGCATTTTTCAATATGGCCACTGGAAGTTAGGCACTCCAGATACCACTGATTTTCAATGTGAGTTGGGCACCTAATTGCCTTAGGTCCTGTAATGGAATGCTAAACTGTATAAAATTGTTCAGCCAGTAGCTGGTGCTGTGAGCAAAACACCTTATTTAAGCTAAGCTCAGCCATACCTGGCAGAGCATTAAAGAAACTTATGATAAACACATCTGGTGTGTATAAGCAAATTCTGTAGCCAGTCCATATCTGGTACAGAAGTACGTGACATGGTGTCAGAAGTAAACTAAGAACAGAAACAGAAGGAACAAAGCAACACAGGTTGTAGGAGCTCATCAACATGCCACTCTTCAATGCGTGAGAGAACTTTAGCTTTCACATACTTTCAGAATTGAGAGACTGGAAACAATATTTTGCAAGATTTTGCCTTGCTACCAAGCTCCACAAAGATACACAGATATCTTCTTAAATTTATGCTATGGGGCAGCAAGCATAGCATATCTTTAAATTTTTTTACTTTACTGAAGATAGTCACAAAGATGACTATGAAATTATTTTGACTATGTTTGATGCATCCTTTGATTCATAGATTCTAGGACTGGAAGGGACCTCAAGAGGTCATCGAGTCCAGTCCCCTGCCCTCATGGCAGGACCAAATACTGTCTAGACCATCCCTGATAGACATTTATCTAACCTACTCTTAAATATCTCCAGTGTTTAACCACCCTGACAGTTAGGAACTTTTTCCTAATGTCGAACCTAAACCTCCCGTGCTGCAGTTTAAGCCCATTGCTTCTTGTTCTATCCTTAGAGGCTAAGATGAACAAGTTTTCTCCCTCCTCCTTATGACACCCTTTTAGATACCTGAAAACTGCTATCATGTCCCCTCTCAGTCTTCCCTTTTCCAAACTAAACAAACCCAGTTCTTTCAGCCTTCCTTCATAGGTCATGCTCTCTAGACCTTTAATCATTCTTGTTGCTCTTAGAATCATAGATTCATAGACTCATAGAATATCAGGGTTGGAAGGGATCTCAGGAGGTCATCTAGTCCAACTCCCTGCTCAAAGCAGGACCAATTCCCAACTAAATCATCCCAGCCAGGGCTTTGTCAAGCCGGGCCTTAAAAACCTCCAAGGAAGGAGATTCCACCACCTCCCTAGGTAAAGCATTCCAGTGCTTCACCACCCTCCTAGTGAAATAGCGTTTCCTAATATCCAACCTAGACCTCCCCCACTGCAACTTGAGACCATTGCTCCTTGTTCTGTCATCTGCCACGACTGAGAACAGCTGAGCTCCATCCTCTTTGGAACCCCCCCTCAAGTAGTTGAAAGCAACTATCAAATCCCCCCTCATTCTTCTCTTCTGGAGACTAAACAATCCCAGTTCCCTCAGCCTCTCCTCATAAGTCATGTGCTCCAGCCCCCTAATCATTTTTTTTGGCCCTCCGCTGGACTCTTTCCAATATTTCCACATCCTTTTTGTAGTGTGGGGCCCAAAACTGGACACAGTACTCCAGATGAGGCCTCACCAATGTCGAATAAAGGGGAACAATCACGTTCCTCGATCTGCTGGCAACGCCTCTACTTATACAGCCCAAAATGCCGTTAGCCTTCTTGGCAACAAGAGCACACTGTTGATTCATATCCAGCTTCTTGTCCACTGTGACTCCTAGGTCCTTTTCTGCAGAACTGCTACCTAGCCATTTGGTCTTCTCTGGACCCTCTCCAATTTCTCCACATCTTTCTTGAAATGCGGTGCCCAGAACTGGACACAATACTCCAGTTGAGGCCTAACCAGCACAGAGTAGAGCGGAAGAATGACTTCTTGTGTCTTGCTCACAACACACCTATTAATGCATCCCAGAATCATGTTTGCTTTTTTTGCAACAGCATCACACTGTTGACTCATATTTAGTTTGTGGTCCACTATAACCCCTAGACCTAGATCCCTTTCTGCTGTACTCCTTCCTAGACAGTCTCTTCCCATTCTGTATGTGTGAAACTAATTGTTCCTTCCTAAGTGGAGCACTTTGCATTTGTCTTTATTAAACTTCATCCTGTTTACCTCAGACCATTTCTCCAATTTGTCCAGATCATTTTGAATTACGACCCTATCCTCCAAGCAGTTCCAATCCCTCCCAGTTTGGTATCATCTGCAAACTTAATAAGTGTACTTTCTATGCCATTATCTAAGTAGTTGATGAAGATATTGAACACAGCTGGTCCCAAAACAGACCCCTGCAGAACCGCACTTGTTATACCTTTCCAGCAGGATTGGAAATCATTAATAACTAATCTCTGAGTATGGTTATCCAGCCAGTTATGCACCCACCTTATAGTAGCCCCATCTAAGTTGTATTTGCCTAGTTTATTGATAAGAATATCATGCGAGACCGTATCAAATGCCTTAGTAAAGTCTAGGTATACCACATCCACCGCTTCTCCCTGATCCACAAGACTCGTTATCCTTTCAAATAAAGCTATCAGATTGGTTTGACATGGTTTGTTCTTTACAAATCCATGCTGGCTATTCCCTATCACCCTACCACCTTCCAAGTGTTTGCAGATGATTTTCTTAATTACTTGCTCCATTATCTTCCCGGGCACAGAAGTTAAACTAATTGGTCTGTAGTTTCCTGGGTTGTTTTTATTTTCCTTTTCATAGATGGGCACTATATTTGCCCTTTCCAGTCTTCTGGAATCTCTCCTGTCTCCCATGATTTTCCAAAGATAATAGCTAGAGGCTCAGATACCTCCTCTATTAGCTCCTTGAGTATTCTAGGATGCATTTCATCCTGGTGACTTGCAGGTATCTAACTTTTCTAAGTGATTCTTAACTTGTTCTTTTTTTATTTTATCTTCTAAACCTACCCCCTTCCCATTAGCATTCACTATGTTAGGCATTCCTTCAGACTTCTCAGTGAAGACTGAAACAAAGAAGTCATTAAGCATCTCTGCCATTTCCAAGTTTCCTGTTACTGTTTCTCCCTCCTCACTGAGCAGTGGGCCTACCCTGTCCTTGGTCTTCCTCTTGCTTCTAATGTATTGATAATAAGTCTTCTTGTTTCCCTTTATCCCTGTAGCTAGTTTGAGCTCATTTTGTGCCTTTGCCTTTCTAATCTTGCCCATGCATTCCTGTGTTGTTTGCCTATATTCATCCTTTTTAATTTGTCCTAGTTTCCATTTTTTATATGACTCCTTTTTATTTTTTAGATCATGCAAGATCTCGTGGTTAAGCCAGGTGGTCTTTTGCCACATTTTCTTTCTTTCCTACCCAGTGGAATAGCTTGCTTTTGGGCCCTTAATAGTGTCCCTTTGAAAAACTGCCAACTCTCCTCAGTTGTTTTTCCCCTCAGTCTTGATTCCCATGGGACCTTACCTATCAGCTCTCTGAGCTTACCAAAATCCGCCTTCCTGAAATCCATTGTCTCTATTTTGCTGTACTCCCTTCTACCTTTCCTTAGAATTGTGAACTCTATGATTTCATGATCACTTTCACCCACTTCCACTTTCCTTCCATTTTCAAATTCTCAACGAGTTCCTCACTATTTGTTAAAATCAAATCTAGAACAGCTTCCCCCCAGTAGCTTTTTCAACCTTCTGAAATAACAAGTTGTTTGCAATGCAGTCCAAGAACTTATTGGATAGTCTGTGCCCCGCTGTGTTATTTTCCCAACATATATCTGGATAGTTGAAGTTTCTCATCACCACCAAATCTTGGGCTTTGGATGATTTTGTTAGTTGTTTAAAAAAAGCCTCATCCACCTCTTCCACCTGGTTAGGTGGCCTGTAGTAGACTCCTAGTATGACATCACCCTTGTTTTTACCCCTTTTAGCCTAACCCAGAGATTCTCAACACTTCTGTCTCCTATGTCCATCCCCAGAGATGTCCACCTCAGAGAAATGTGGCTTATGCAAGAGCATGTTTTCACCAGAGAATTCAAGAGAATTCAAGGACTGGGGGAAATGTTGAATCTTTTATAAAAGCTCTGCATACTCTCTGATTTTTGGGAATGCAAAATATGAAAACATTGGAGACAGGCTGGTTATTGGGTTAACAGATGATTAGCTTTCACAGCAGCTTCCATTAAAAAGAGACGTAAACCTACACACAGCTATTTAAAAAGCAAAACAGTCTGAACTGGTGAAACAACAAAACCTAAAGGAACGTGACAGTTTCAGGTTTTTCAAGTTTATCTTGGAAACTGTAATCAGAGACTTGAGTGTTTAAAAATCACTATCATGAAACCCCTGAGGCAAGGAGAATGAACTCTCAGGCTGAGGGACAAATTCCAGCCTTAGTCACTCTTTTCACAACTTTTCCCAAGAGATAATGCATGTCTAGCCAGAGAACAGTGTAATAAATGCTTGAAATATGGACTCTTTGCAGCTGTTTACCACATCAAAGCCATCAGGGAGTTGACGCATATTACAGAAAATCAACAGCACTTGTTTCTGGGATCTATCACTTCTGATGACATAGAGCCTGCCTAGAGAATGACATTGAATATTCATTGCAAGACAATTTAATTTAAAATTGATTCAGGAGCTGACCTCAAAGTCATCTCAGAAGGAATTTGTTATCCCTGTCAGCCCCTCCCAGAGCTGAAGTCACCTGACACAGTTCTGACTAGCCCTGGTGGTATTAACTACCTGGGCCAGTTCACATGGAACCAACTTACAGCAGTGGTGGGCAATCTGCAGCCCGTCAGGGTAATCCACTGGTGGGCCGCGAGACAGTTTGTTTACATTGTGTGTCCGCAGGCACGGCTGCCTGCAGCTCCCTTTCCTGGCCAATGTAAACGAAATGTCTCGTGGCCCACCAGCGGATTACCCTGATGAGCTGCATGCTGAGGTTGCTGACCCCTGATCTAAATGGTAGGAATGTAAATTTAAAGGGGGAGATGTAATAGAATGCTAAATTGTTTTACACTGTTCTGCTACTAGGTGGCAATGTGTATAAATACCCTATTTAAGCTAACTTCAGCCATACCTGGCAGAGCTTTAAAGGATCTTCTGACGAACACAGCTGGTATATATAAGAAAGGTCTCTAGCCAGCCCATATCTGGTACAGAAGTACATGACAAGTCCCTTGAAAATCCCAGCCTGAGGGGTTTACCACTTGCTTTAATGAAGGGGGGCAGGAGTGGACTGTAGAACTAGGGGTCAGGCCTTGAGCTGGTAGAAAATGTCAAGGCATAGCTTCATTTGACTTCAGTGGAGCTACATCGGTTTACAACAAATAAGGATCTGGCCTTGAAGATTTAAGGGCACATCAGTTTTTATTTTGGTCTGTGTTGTTAACTAAAATGCTTCAAAAATGTGTCAACCAATTCTATTCTCCCAGTACATGGATGTTAACAAAGTGATTGATACGGACTTAGCAGCTCACGTCTTTCTTTTTTCCCCTTACATTCTTTAATAATGCCACATAAAATACAGGAAAAAATACAGCACACAATGCAGCAGCTTCCTGTTACAAAACTGTAAATGCTGGATGGAAGTGAACCAGCTGTATAACTGGGTGCATTCTTGGCGGCTTAGTGTTATAGGCTGGGATCAGTCTTTCACCTGGAAGAGAAGCTGATTTAAATGTAAATCTCACTGGGAAGTCGTTAAATGTAGAAATATTTGGGGTGCAGGTGATAGTATAATGGAGTCCATGAGATGTCTTTCAGATACATCAAGCAAAAGCTAAGCAGCAGTTTGGATTTAGGTGGTCCAACTATCTTTCCATTTGCCTATTGTAAAAAACTCCCTCCAGCATGGAGAATGTATTACTAAGTGAAAGTTTATTGCTATGGAAACATTTGACAGAACTGAACTCCTTTAAAAAACAGTGGACATTAAAGAAGGTATATTTGGAGGATAAAGTTCTTTTTGTTATCATGCAACAGCTTTTGAGGATATACACCCAGCTAAAGCATGAATTGTGGTGGCCAATATCTTCCTCCTACAGATTAACTTAAATAACCACAAAACTGCTCACATGACAGATCATGGATGAGAAAACAAAATATTATCTTATAACAAATTGTGGCTTGATCCAAAGCCCACTGAAGGCAGTGGAAAGACCCTAATTGATTTCAACAAGCTCTGGATCAGGACTGTAGCAAGCATACAGTGCACTTTCCAGGGGATTTGAATTATAGCAACAGATCCAATTATTTTTGTTAAAGAACATGATCTAGATACTTTTTTTTCTTAGATGAAGAATTTATAGTAGGAACATTCCCCATTCATCCATCATTGTTAATGTGCTATAGAAATGAAATCAAGTATCCCACAAAATCTGTAGAAAAAACATTTGGAGACTAATTGTTTGGCCATAAATGAAACCAGACGCTGTGTGGCATGAAAATATTTAGTGTTTTAGTGCTTCTAAGGTGGTAGAACTTGGTGGAAATAGTTGAAAAGACAAAGAGCGAGAGAGAAATGAAAATGATGGCAGAAAAGATGAGGTGAATGAAAAGTGGGAAAAGAAGAGATGACAATAAGAGTGAAGAAAATTAAAGGGGTGACAGGAAATAGAATATGATGGAGAGACACCTTTCCCTGGCTGGGTTTCAGAGTCTAGGCTCCAGCCCAACTAGGAACATATATATGCTGTTATTTTTAGTCCTGTAGCATGAGCCTGAACCAGCTGACCCAGGCTCTGAGACTCACTCATGACAAGTCACTGAGTGTCTTCCGAGTTTGACATTTGAAGGAGACTTTTTAAATTTTGCCTCTCAACCTTCTCTCTGCCTTCCTAGTTGGAACAACTACATAACACAGGATTTAACAAAATATTTTAAAGAAAATGTAGGGTGAGATCTTCAAAGAGATCTCAGCATTGACCTAAATCTCCTCTCACTAAAGTCAGTGGTAAAATTACCATGTGACTTTAATGGGCACCGAGTTATGGCAATTCTGAGCCCTTTGGAAAATCCCAGCTGGTGAGTGCAAAACAGATCATTGTAATTTATACCACAGTTTGGTCCAAATCCTGAAAGAGTATTTGGGTCTGCCCCCATCTAAGGCAAAAATGGTGCACTGATAGGTGAGGCAGTGGAGAGTCTGAATGTGGGGTGGAGGGAACTGGGTGTATTTAGAATCTGACCAGTGGGAGCTCACCCAGCACGAATCCACAAGGGTCAAACCCTGACTTGGACTAGACTAGCAAGACAGATGCATGGGTTTGAAGACCATGAGGGCTGAATAGTCCAGCCCTCATCCCGACTGTCTTTGTACTTTAAAGCAACTTCCTTTGGCCAGCAGCCTTTCGATAAAGCTTTCTCCATACGCAGGGCATCATGATGATCTATTTAGAGCTCTTTGAAATATATAGATCTGGCTTCATACTTGGGGAAATATTTGAAGCAACACTTGTGACTGAGCACATGAAAGACATTCATGTGGGAGTTTGTCCAGCTAGCTGACCATACACAATACTGCATTTATAGTTCAGGGTCTTGTAAATTGTCACATCTAAGAACTGTCCTTGGGCAAACAATACATTCTAACAAGCCTGACGTGTAATTAGGGCATCCTATAAATATATACTAAATGGGGTCTTGGTTTCCCCATGTGTAGAGTGGAGATAGTAACATTTGCCTGTCTCACATGCTGAGGAGAAATTGATGGGTTCATAGCACTTTGAAGCTCTGAAGCTTTTATGTAAATATTAGGTGGTATTGGGTCACATTGGTCAATCCTGGTAAATTGCCTGGGTTTGAGCTGGCATGGAAAAGCCAAGTACAATAGTACTGAGTGTCTTCAGATGGGTGATCTGCAGAAGTATAACTTTGTTTATAATGCTTGGAGGATGGGTCTATTAAGATAAGAGCTCTCTATCCCCTGCTGTCTCATCTAAGAAGGCACTGCATCCTTTGATGCTCTTATACTTTTCCTAATCAAAAGAACTTGAAATTTTGAGACCCCAAAATATTCCTGAATAGTACAAACAGTCACAATTCTGGGCTATTTATTTAGTGTGAGTGTAGTGAGGCGGTGTGGCTCCCCGCCACCCCGAAAGGGGAAGAGCCCATCTGGAGGCCGGAGTGGGCGGAGCTAGGGAGCTCAGAGGGGGTCAGGCGGCGACCCGGAAGTATAAAGGCTCGCCCTCAGAGCTCAGTAAAGGCCCATCCGCCGGAGAGACCAGACATCTCCAGCCTAGCTTGTGGCTGGGAAAACTCCGTGACCCCAGGCGGCCGCTAGGAGCTGCCGGGCCTGCCCTGCGCCCGCTATCCGGAGGAACTGCCGGGCCTGCCAATCAATCCCTGCTCTGACGAACCCATGGTCCTAGATCCCCCGAAGGCCGACACCAGGACCCAGGTAGGCCCCGAGAGGGAGTCTGGAAGTAGCCCGGGGGCAGCCGACCCTAGTCTGGCTGCAGCACTGCCAGAACCTATGTCAGTGTGTTGCGGCCAAGATCCCCACTGACAGCAGCGAGTTTCCGTCGCTGCTAGGGCCCCGGGCTGGGACGCAGTGGAATGGGAGGGCCTGCGTCCCCCCTGCCACCCAACTCCCGGGTGGCAGTCTCCACCTCTCCCAGGCCTTTGGAGGCTTGGAGCCCACTATTTGTTGCTCAGTCCTGACTGAGGGCCAAAGCCCTGACTTAGCATTGTTGCCCCTCCCTGAGCCAGGGCCGGGCTTACCGTATTTCTTCTGGTTACAGCAAGAGCTGCCGAGGGAGACCCCACAGCCGGACGAATCCCCCCAAGCTCAACGGGGTGTAGTGAGCCGGTGTGGCTCCCCGCTGCCCCGGAGAGGGTCGAGCCCCGGCAAACTCTTGTACAGTGAGTAATAAGGGGTGGTCTGAGAGAGAGACTGCCTGCCTGTCTGCTGGACAATAGAGAGTAAAGAAAACAAATTCAGAGGCAATGTAAATGGATGTAAGAAAGTATCAGATAAATGACCGGGGCATTCATCTTAGAGCAGTTTTATTTTGATTTGTGCTCAAATTCCAAGACACACATAGCGCTACTATTCTTTACGTTTCTAAAGCAGCTTACATAGTCTTGACTATTTCTATACAATTTTCTCAAGCCTGACCCCAAGAGATGGACTTTTACAAGACTGACCCTCTTCCTGACTAGTGGGATCTAAAAGAATGAATCTGTCCTAGCACATGGGAAAATTTTCTAGTCAGACCATCTCTGAACGGCACTGACTGCCAAATCATACTGCAGACAAAGTGGGTAATCTCTCTTATTGGCCCTCTGTTGGTGAGAGACAAGCTTTCGAGCTACACAGAGCTCTTCTTCAGGTCAGACCCTGACTTTAAATAGCTGTGTGGATCCCAGAGGCTCCGAGCACTCAGCTTGGGCCAATACATTGTGGGCATCTCCACACTGGAGCCAGGGTGTAGCATGCCTAAGGCCTAATACTAAACCTTTTAAGATCAATGGGTGTCTTTCAATGGACTTCAGTGGATTAGGCCCTTAAAAAAATAAGTTGTCTAACTTTTTCTGCATATGTACGTTTTCCCTAGAATTCTTCAGGTTAGTACTTACGCTGTTGAGGAAGCTGGAAATGGGACCTTGTCCATTATTGTTTGTTACTATCCTCTTTGTTTTTTTTTTTTTTTAAACTGGGGAATTTCAATATTCCTTTCAATTAACTCTGTTGGAGTATATTTCCTAAGGTCATAGTCCCAACCTGATTGCACAACCGCAGTAACTTTTATGGCTGAGTGGGAACACTTTACTGATTTTGCTGTTTTGAAAAGCCAATATTTGGTTTAAAGATCCCTTTGGATTTTTAATTCACTTTGCCAGAATGTTTAGATGCTTTGCCTGCTTCCATACCTGCCTTTAATTGCTTATTCAGTTGGTCTAATGCATATTGCAAAGAATAACTGTTCTCTAGGATGTGTGTCTTGGTCAAGCTAAGCCTGAAACACATCAGACTGGGAGCTCCTAAGGAGTGAGGTTTACTGTGTGTATCTTAATGGGGCTTTGGCTTTGGCTTATTTATCGTATTCCCTCTTCATGGTATCGTAGCTGTATGTGAAAACAATATAGAAGCCAATATCCATCTGTCCATCCTCTGGGTACTATAATAAAAGTTCCCCTTCCGCAATTACCCATCTATACTTTAGGAATCTGCCAGTAAAAATAAAAAGGAATTTGCTATTTAAATATTATGCAGTATCTGCACATTCAAAATATTTTTTGTGGTGCCATTCATGCCATTACAAATAAGTCTGTATTATTGTTCCTGTTATAAGTCCCTTCAGGGACTTATAACTTGGCTGTAAAAATCCACTCAGGCCTAAAAATTGCCAGATAAGGTCTCAGCCTAGGAGGTATTTGTTTATTTTGACAAGTTATTTAAAATAGGGACTGAAAATAAAATTTGAAATTAGTGGTTTCAGATTCCTGTTTTGTGATTTCATATTTATAAAGGGCTTAAATTACATATTGCAGGCTCATGGTCTACATAACATGGGCTTATGTCTGTGGAGATGGGGTGGGGGGAGAGAAGAATTACAAAGTGCCAAACCCTGCAGTCCCTTCTAAGACAAAACTCTCATTCACCTGTGGGCCAAGGACAAGTGTGAGACATTTCAATTTGTTTTTCAAAGTGCTGAGCACCTAGCAGCCTGGCTCTTGGTTTGAACATTTTGGCTTAGGTGACTTGCCCAAAACCACACAGGAAATCAGCCACAGTTCCAGGAATAGAGCAAAGATCATGTGCTTTAACGGCAAGAGGTTGTGACTTATTTGCGAGCTGTCACTCCCACAGTGAAAATCAACCAGGGATCTCTGAATCAAAAAGTCATACAGGCAGGGCCGGCTCTAGGTTTTTTGCCGCCCCAAGCAAAAAAAATTTTGGCTGCCCCCCGTCCCAGCCCTGGGCTCCTTCCCGCAACCCCCCTGCCACCCCAGCCCTGGGCCATCCCCCACCACCCGCACCCCCCTGCCGCTCCAGCCCTGGGCTCTCCCCTATCCCCCCCACCATTGCCCCCCCCCACACACCTCCTGCCGCCCCAGCCCTAGGCTCTCCCCCGCCAACCACCACCTGCACCCTCCTTCCGCTGCAGCCCTGGGTCACTGGTAACTCGCTCCCAGGGCAGGTCATTCAGCAGGAATTTTAGGTGTGCACAGAACACAGACAGGATTGGTTCCCATATGGTTACATAACTGCAGTAAAGTGGAACACTTTTCAGCTTGTGTGATTGGAGGATATCTGGATGCATATTATAAGACTGTCCTACATAAATGAGGAAAAGTTGAGGTGCCTTTATTATTCTTTTGTTCCACTCTTTCTTTCTATGGGGAATTTGCCAATGCAATATCACCGTCTTCCTTTTAAACAAACAAACAAACAAAAAAGGCAATGGCTGTTGAAAATAGCAATTCCAGACCTAATAACCACTGGGAAGCATTTCTTGCTCAATTTTATCCTATTTTTTCTATAGCAAGTTACAGTGGATCAGTATATTTGATTTGGGAGAAATGAAGTAACAGCCACCCAAACTGAGCTTGAGCACTCCTGAATTTTGCGGTGTTCAAATCTGGAAGACGGGGGGCGGGGGGCCTGTGGCTCTGCAGGGGAGCATGGCAGCATGTATGCAGCAGCGTGTCTGGTGCTGCACGAAGCCAGACACACTGCTCTGAGTGGCACGGTAAGGGGGTTGGGGGGTTGGAGAAGGGGTAGGGGGTTCTGGGGGGGGCAGTCAAGGGACTGGGAGCAGGGGCGGTTGGAGGGGGTGGGGGTTCGGGGGGGCAGTCAGGGACAGGCAGCAGTTGGATAGGCATGGGAGTCCCAGGGGTTTGTCAGGGGACAGGTAGAGGGTGGGATCCTAGGGGGTAAGTTGGGGGGGGTCTCAGGAGGGGGCAGTTGGGGACAAGGACCAGTGGGGCTTAGATAGGGGGTGGGGGTCCTGGGGGGCAGTTGGGGCAGGGGTCCCGGGAGGGGGTGATCAGGGTACAGGGAGCAGGGGGGGTTGGATGGGTTGGGGTTTCTGTGGGGGGCAGTCGGAGGGAGTGGATGGTGGCAGGGTGGGGCTACCCTCCCTCCCCATGGAGTGTCCTATTTTTTGAATGTTAAAATATGGTATCCCTACCTTCCCAGTGCAGCTCTCCATTCACATCAGGCTGCAGCATGAGGTCTCAGCTTCCTCACTCCCTCCCCCTCTTTCCTGTTGGTAGTGGCCAAGGGAATGCTGGGAAATGTAGTTCTTTCCCTGCTCCAGGGCTGGCTCTATAGGCAGGGAGCTAACCAAGGAACTACAGCTCCCTGGGCCCCCTGTTGGTTCTCAGCTCCCATGCTGGATCCCTGCCGCCCCTGCAAATGGGCTGCCCCAAGCACATGCTCGCTTTGCTGGTGCCTAGAGCCACCGCTGCATACAGGGCTACCTACTGCTAAGAAGCTAAAAGAAATGGCTTGTTCTGTCAGTTGTCTTCTGTTCAAGCCCTCCAAGCAGCAGTTTGGTGCACTGAAGACAGTGCCAATTCTGTGTCCTGTCTCTTGGGAGAGGACGTGTTTATTACACTTTTGTGCCATTCAGATCCTGGATTGCTGAAACTGTCCCCAGCATAAGTTAAAATAGCCATGCAAGCTGCTCTAATTTATGTCAGCCTGTCTGACTGCCTATGTGATACACAGGAGTATAGAACCTCCACAGCACCGAGTGGGACGGCTGCTTTTTCTCCTGCCCCTGAAATGCACCCTCCTGGCTCTGGTTTCACCCCACCATGCTCTTGAGAGGGGGCGTCTAGAGCTGCTTATATCACCCTCGTGGCTCATTTATGTTCTTTCTGTGTCTTTGGATCAGGTTCTAGAATCAGCTCCATATGCTCCTCGGGCTGTTTCTTTACAGTTCCACAAACAGACCAGTCCCAGCCCTGCTTTGCTTAGCACACCAAATGATATCAACTCAGACCAGTAAAGTCCTAGGCACACATACTCAGCTGGTGAAAATTGGCATAGGACCTCTGGGTGTCTCGCACTTATTCAGTTCCCTAACATTCCAGAGGCCGTGGGCGTTGGTTCACCCTGGTCCCTCTGGTTTTTCTGCCTGAGGCACAAACAGCTGAGGGCTGTAACACTATGGTCTAATACTGGTTGATGTGTGGTAGCAGGTGGGGTTGGTGGCCTGTGATATACAGGAGATCGGACTGGATGATGTGGTGGCCCCTTTTTGCCTTAATCTCTATGACTCTAAGCCAACGGTGCCATGCTGATTTACACCAGCTGAGGATCTGGCCTGTACACTACAAAGCATCCAGTTGCTGCCTCTCCAATTGCAACTTATGGCAACACCCATAATATATGAAGCCCAGAATAGATTTATAAATACGTCACTCAGGTTTGGAGTTTTGCCATTGGCTTAAAATATTTGTATAAAGCTGTTGTGTAGGGGACATGCTGCAAAGCTGAAGGGCCTACTGTAAGGAAAATGTTTAGGCTCTCTCAGCATATACATATGCTAAGAGCCTAAACATAATATGCTATTATAGTTCCATCAAATGGGTTCCAGACTACACCTCATCTGACTGTAGAGTCAACCACAATAACCAGCAGCTCTGAGACTGTTACCGCAACCACAGGCAGAGACATTTGGAACATCATACGTTGCGTGTTTTAAATCAATAAGGGAAACAGTTTGAACATTCATACTCAAATTTCCTCCCTAAACACAAACTCATGTTTGCCCCATACGTGCAAGCCCAGTGTGAAGCTCTACACAAAATGTTTCTTGAGCTATCCAAGTTCAGGAAGCATCTGAGTAACTTTCTTAATAGTTCTGATTGTTTATTGGTATCTGAACATATTTTCTTTCATTTCAAAAGGAAACAAATTCAACTCCGGACTAAGACCGAGCATGAGACGTTCCAGGCTGAATTCTGGGGGAAATTCCTCATGACTGAAATGGGTAAGAATGAGAGAATCATTTCAGCCTTAATAGTAGGTGTCCTAGTTCAGGATAATTGCACCTGTATTCTCCCTCCGCAGTCCCACCAAGACCACTCACTGCTAGGCTTTTGGCTCCCAAGTGTCACCTGTTCTGGGTGGAGACCCTCTCTCCCTCCTAACCAGAGTTTTTACAGTTCCCTGCCTACACTATTATTCCCAGAAAGCCAGGTTGCCTAAAGAGGTCAGCCTCTACGCTTCATAGCCTCTGAAGAGAAAGTAAACAATATAATTGCCCCTAAGTTACAGCATTTTCTAAGCAAGCACATTTATTCTTAAGGTGAAAGAATTACAGAGAAAACATTTTAAAATCAATAACAATGTACAACCATGCTAATAAAGGGTCTGGTAGAAGTCAGTCCTTCAAAGACCATAAAAGTGTTTTTCTGACATTACAAGTTCATAACAGCTTTAGCTTAGAACGCACCCATAGATGAGTTAGCCTTCCCTTTATATCGGCCTTTGATCGTTAGATTCCAGAAAAAGGCAAGCAGTAGATAATGCTCCTTTCCTCATGGTGCAGCTTCAAAAGGCTGGGTTTTGGCATAAGCGGAGGTGGGAATTTGCATGCACCTCCCCCTAGAGATTCCCCAGGGCAATTGTTTGCACAAAAGTTCATTCTTGGCTGGCCCACTGTTCAATATAGTCCTTTAAAGTTCATAGCATTTCCCTGGGCTCTCAATAATACATAACCTTTGCATTTAACACAATGGACTCCAACGATACTTAAACTTAATTCAATAAGGTTTTTAAAGGAAACTGCTATATCAGTCACAATAGATTGATATTGTGATGCTCACATTTAAAAAATGTGGATTTTTTGCATACTAACCATCTTCCATGAATTACTGCAGAGTCAACAAATTCTAGTTATTGTGTTCCTCCAGGGGGATTTTTAATGCCAGTTGTAATGACAGATTATATGAAACAGCTGGTCAAATAGAACGAGGAACCAGTTAGTTGGCATTTGATGAAATAATAAAAACAGACACCATGCAAACTTTGGCAGTACCAAGCAATCCTCAAGAAGTCTGGACACAAAAAAGAAATGGACTGGAATCTGATCACTGCAGCTGTGTAGGTTTTCAGGTAAGGGTCAGCTATTTCATGGCATGACAATCATTTGAAAGATGCTTAAGAGGTTCCCACTACAATGAAAGTGCATTCATTACAATAAATACGGAAATTCCAAATGACAGGAATACACCAGCTGTGTTTACATTAAACAGAAGTCTCCACTAGCTACTCTGGGGCAAAAAAGAGCTTGTAAACCTGGTGCCAGCACAGGGCCAGAAGAAGTGGCTTGTACTTCCTCTGCGCAAAAGCTGACGGGGGCTGTGTAGTTCTGAGGACAGCTGTACTATGTGGTGTTGCTGCAATGACACCAGGGAAAGGAGGAAGTGCAATGTGACTAGCGATATGAAGAGCTGCAACAAGGCGTGCCTCATGCTCGCTCTGCAAGCTATGCTGAGAACTTCTCAACTTTCCAGTGTGATATGTAATCAGACTGTCCCAGGAAAAACATAGAGCCTGTTTATTCTGGCTGCACTCTGTGTGGTGCAGGAAGAGGGGTAGGTCTGGTTCTGAGTGAGAGGTGCCTTTAAAAGCCACCTTGGTGCTTCCCCTGTTCTTGGCCCCTTACAGAAACCTGTCCTCCCCTCACTGTGAGGCCTGGTATACACTGGGGGGGGGAGGGGGATCGATCTAAGATACGCAACTTCAGCTACGAGAATAGCATAGCTGAAGTCGACGTATCTTAGATCGACTTAGAATCCCTTACTTCGCATCCTCGCAGCGTGGGATCGACGGCCGCCGCTCCCCCGTCAACTTTGCTTCTGCCTCTCGCCAAGCTGGAGTTCAGCAGTTGACGGGAGAGCGATCGGGGATCGATTTATCACATCTACGCTACACGCGATAAATCGATCCGGCGGGTAGTGTAGACGTACCCTAAGTAACAGCTGCCTCAGGGGGCAACTCTAATTTACTAGCAGCTGCAACAGACAACTAGGGGTTGTTCAAGCAGCTGAAAATAGCCTGAATACCCACGTCGTGGAATACCCCCAGCTCCGTGCCTTTTTGGGGAACCCCTTATGTCAGAAGGTTCTGTCATGTAGAACGCCTACAGGTAAATAGATTTTGTCATCTATATCTGTAGAGGGGTCATGACATAACAGAAAATAAGGCCTCACATCACCCCTGTGAAGTAGGTACAGTATTATCTTTTCCACATTAGTAATGAGTAAAGCGAGACCAAAAGAAGTTAAGGGGCTTGCCCAAAGTCTCACATCATGTAAGTAGCAGAGCCTCAAACTCTTGGCACCTTTGAATACTATCAAGTAGAACTCTCAACTCATTTTGATGGTAATGACTTTCACTAATGACCTGGATGGATGTCCCAGTAGTAAAAGGCTCCATGTGCCATTACCAAACACCCGAGTAACTTAGGGACATCCCTCTCCCCCCAAGAGTTCTAAACCATACTTACAACAGGGCTTAGCCAAGCTACAATTTTTTTTCCTTAGTAAAACATTTTTAAAAATTTTCACTGGATAAAACAGACTTAAATTTCACTTGGGCCTCATTTAGACATATCATGCTGTGTTAGGCGTGATTGACCTACGATGTTCTGGCTGATGGAACTCAAATGTTATGTTCATTTCTCAATGTCTATTTATCTTTTTAGGATAATATTCTTATACAAATCATTACTTGTCTGTGGAGTCCAAACTCAGTTAACAATAAACTCTCAGTTGACATACCTTCAATATTTGCTTTTCGCAAGCAAGCCTTATAAATTTTCCATAGTCCAAAATGGGAATAGGTAAAATAAGGCTGAACAAAGGTTATGGGTGGAAACCCAAGTACTCAGTCACCATGAGGAATGCCAATCAAAGAGTTTTCCATTGGGGGTTAGAAGAAGTTATGAAGTAGGAAGAGCTGAACAACAGTCAAATATTTCAGGCCTTGAGTCTTTTCAAATTTTATTTTAATACAGTAAATTGGAAACAGGGAAAATATTAATTTTTTTAAGCATGTGATCTGATATGTACCCTTGTAATCAAATTGCATCTCCACGCCTTTCAGTTTTACTACAGAAATGTGAACCTAATACTATGCCTACAATTAAAAAAAAAAAATAGTGAGTTTCTAGTATTGTATAAGGAATTGCTTAATCGGAATGCAGAGCTACACAAATCATTTTAAGTATAGTAACTCTAAGACAAATATTGACCCTAGTTAAAAAGATTTTTATGACTTGTGTAAAAGAAGCCCATCCAAAGATCACCACACATAATTCTACTCATTAGTAGGTGCAGAGAAAAATGGGATGATTAGAAACACAGCAATGAACTGACACAGATGTTGCAGTGCTTTGGAAAATATATTTTAAATTATGCCATCTGTAGAGTCATGGTAAGTCTAATAAAAATAATGAGAAGCAAGCAGATAAACTACGATTCCTGAGGCTCTCACATTAGGAGATGTATCTGAAATGTAAATAAGTACAGCAAAGCCACATGTGCTACAGACATCTATTCCTCATTAAATTAAATTGTCTTGGACATTAGTATTAACATATGGAGCATACAAGGAGGTGTCTACGCTAGCCTTTATTTCCTAAATTTTCCTGCCAGTGGTAGCAACAGTGGAAGGGAAAATTTTCAAAGGCTCAACAGGGAGGTTAGCTGCCTAACTGCCAAGGAAGCCAGTAGGGCTTAGGTACCTAGCTAACAGTTGTGCCTTTGAAAATCTCCCCTGGGAGTATTAGTGTACATAGACACCAGTGTTTTGACTACCATTTTCTCTCACCCTGATCATATTAGTTCTAAATGGCATGGTGGTTAAAACACCAGTGACTGCTAATACCTATAACCATAGAGTTGTAGTGAAGAGAAGTATGTGATAGGATTCCTTTGATCAGACCATTCATAGCATGATCGGTGTTTCCCCTTTATCAAAACATTTGTGAGGGGGAAAAAAGTGTTTAATTAGTCACGAATACATATATGACCCTAGGAGCCCCTTTATGCTAATTGGTAAAGGGCACATTCAACACACTCTCAGAATATTTAGCCGAAGAACGACGTTTAAGGCACCATATAAAAACTGGGGACATAGAACCATAGAGTTAATAGGGACGGCAAGAGTCATCTAGTCTAACCCACTGCCAAGATGCAGGATTTGTTGTATCTAACCCATCCAAGACAGATGGCTATCAAGCCTCCTTTCGAAAACTTCCAGTGAAGGCAATTCCACAGCCTCCCTAGGCATCTTTTCCATTGTCCTACTGTTCTTACTGTCAGGAAGTATTTCCTGAGATTTAATCTAAATCTGCTATGCTGCCATTTGAATCCATTGCCTCTTACCCTGCCTGCAGAGAGAACAATTTTTCTCCATCTTTTTTATGGCAACCTGGCAAATATTTGGAGACAACTACTATGTTCCCCCCCTTAATCGCCTCTTTTCCAAACTAAACATACCCAGTTCCTTCAGCCTTTGCTCATATGGCTTGCATTCCATCCCTTTGATCATCTTTGTTGCTCGCCTCTGGATCCTTTCTAGTTTCTCTATGTCCTTTCTATACAGTGGTGACCAAAATTGGACATAATACAACTCTACTCACCTGGCGTACTATCACCTCACATGACTTGCATGCTACACCTCTGTTAATGCAACCCAAAATTGCATTTACCTTTTTTGCAACAGCATCACACTGTTGACTCATTGTGACACTCCGTACCTCAAAGTAGCACCCTGGAATCCCCATATTCACCACTGTCAGATCATTATAATATGTTTTGTACAAACCATGCCTTATGATATATCATTTTAAAAGTCTTGATCTGTTGAATATTAATATCCAGTTGAATTGTATGTACTATCATTGTATGTGAAGTTATGAAGTATTGCTATGTGTGTGTGACTGAAATATGTTGTGAAGTTAGGAACGCCCACAACCGGCCTTTCAGTTACAACAAAGGAATAGCCATCACCAGCCTGCTGGGCATTCATGGTGTCATCAACACTGAATCCCCTAGCCCAGAGGCTTCGTGGAGAAGGCCTGTACACCATGGGGGCAGGCTAACCCACATCACAGCAAGAATCTTTCTAGCAGCTAGAAGAAAGTATAAAAGAGTGAAAGTGACATTATCACTTGGCCTCTCCTCCCACCCCCATCTCCACATCTGGAAAAACGTCTGGAAGACAAAGACTTAAAACTGGGGAAGTTTGGTCCCAGGCTGAAAGATGGTCCAGTCTGTGTACTGAGGAACTGTAACCTGCTTGTACCATCTGACAGAGTGGGACACTGCTTGATTCAAATCTTGCTTAGTCTGTTTAAGTTAGAATTAGACTGCAAATGTATTTTTGTTTCTTAGGTAACCAGCTTTGATCTCTATGCCTGCTACTTATAATCACTTAAAATCTGTCTTTCTGTATTTCATAAATCTGTTTTATATTTTACCTAAAACAGTGTGTTTTGGTTGAAGTGCTTGGAAAATCTCAGCTCAGACCTCAAAGGCTAGTGTATGTCCATTCTACACTGAGGGAGTGGTGAACTTATTAATGAGTTTGCACTGTCCAAGGGAAACTTGAGCAGTGCAAGATGGCACAGTTCTGGGGTGCCAGGCTGGGGAGCTGAGGGGAATTGGCTGGAGCCTCTCTATTGATGGTTCATGAATGGCTGGGAGATCATTCACACAACTCAGTTGAGAGTGTCCCGGCCTGTGGATGGCTGTGTATGTGCAGTGCCTGTCAGAAGGGAGGGAGGGAGGTCCGGGGGTAGTCAGGGGACAGACAGCAGGGGGGTGGAGGGGGCAGAGGGGCGTGGGGGGCGGTGAGGGGGGGAGAGGCGGGGGGGTCAGATAGGGGGCAGGGGCCTGGCTGTCTGGGGAGGCACAGCCTCCCCTAACTGGCCCTCCATACAATTTCTGAAACCCGATGTGGTCCTCAGGCCAAAAAGTTTGCCCTGAGGTAGCTTGATGTAACTGAGAAAGCTGTTTGACAAGCTACAATCTTTGCCTAAAGTTAACTCCTGGACCCTAGAAAGTGTGTTTTGTTTTGTTTGTAACCCTTTTCTGTTTGTCATCTCTGCTTCATATCACTTAAATCTCTGTTCTTTATTAATAAACTTATTCTTAGTTAAACCATCTCAGCGTTGTGTATTAAAGTAAAGAATGTGCCCTTGATGAGCCAACAGGCTGGGATGAATTCTGTCTCTTTGGAGACAGCATACTTAATTTCTGTGAGTATCCAGTGAGAGATGTACCCTGGACTGTGAAGAGAGATGTCTCTGGTGAACTCAGGCATTGCGGTTCACTGAGTATTACCTGCAAGGCAAGGTTTAGACTGGCAGAGTCTTGAGGAGTTTGCTGGGAAGGCGGACAGACTGGGGTGGCAAAGAGCTGACACACAGTTTAAGCTCCAGCAAAGCCCTCTTGCTTAGGCAGAGAGGTAACACAGCAGCTTGCAGTTCTGGGCTTCCCAAAAGAGCGGCACAACAGAATACATGTAACGCAATGGGTTCCTCTTGTTAAACATCCATGTGTCTGGCTGGGTGGTCCTGTAGCGCTAACCCTTACTTCCTGGGCCAGCTGAGTTCAGTGGGGGCACCTTGTTTAGCCTGTGAGGGCAGGGGAACGGGAATCTCTCATCTCAATCTCTCAGCTGACATCTCTGTAGCCAATGCAAGAAGTGGCAGTGACTGAAAATGTAGTGAAAGATAATATATCTATCTTTTTTTTAAGGCATCTGTGATTGCTGGGGGAGGAGGAAGAGGAAAAACTTAAGTGACATTGACGTCTATCTTCCAAATCTACTCAGAGTGGGGAAATGTTATTTCAATTACTTTCTTAAAAAGCATTGCAATCCACTAATGAGCCATGACCTGTAAAGCTTTAGGATAAGATGATAGGTTTAAGCTACAGCCTGCATATTGTAGTGTGTGTGTGTGTGTGTGAGAGAGAGAGATACTTGGGCTACATCTACACTATGAGCTAGGGGTGTGATTCCCACCTCACATAGACATAGACACTAACTCCGTGGGTGCTCTGGGGCTGGAGCACCCACGGGGAAAAATTAGTGGGTGCTCTGCATGCACCGGCAGCCAAGCTCCCCTTCTCCCTGCCCCACCTCCTCCTCCACTTCTCCCCCCTGAGTGCGCCACATCCCCACTCCTCTGCCTACCTCCCAGCGCTTCCCGTCCAGCCACCACCAAACAGCTGTTTGACGGTGTAGCAAGCTCCGGGAGGGAGGGGGAGGAGCGGGAACATGAAGCGCTCAGGGGAGGAGGCTGGGAAGAGACAGGGCTGGGGCGAGGATTTGGGGAAGGAGTCGGAATAGGGGCAGGGAGGGGGCGGAGTTGGGGTGGGGACTTTGGGGAAGGGGTTGGAATGGGGCGGGGCATGGGTGGTGCCTCATGGAAGGGGTGGAGTCAGGGTGGGTCCCAGGGTTGAGGGGGTTGAGCACCCAACAGCGGGAGCAGAAGTCGGCACCTAGGCACATAGACATACTCACCCTAGTGCTTTAAAAATATTAGCGAAGCTCTGGTAGCATAGGCAACAATGAGTGGTGGCATGGGCTAGTTGGCCTGAGAATGGGGGAGTGCTCAGTGGAACAGCCAGTTCTACTATCATTTTAGCAGCTGGAGCTTGTGCTTTTTATCTTCGCTTTCACATACTGGCTCACCTCTGCTAGATAATACTGAGGAGGTCAGGGACATAGCTCTGCCCACACCCCTCCCCTCGTTAGCAGGGGCTAGCACTTCTAGCTGTGGCAGTCTATTGCAGTCTCTGTGCCTTGATTTGCAATGACAGTGACTGGCTGGCCTAACGTGTGAGTGAGGTCCCTGCACTCTGTCTCTCCTTGAGCACTCTCACTGGTCCAACCACAGCCTGTCCCTTACTGGACTAAATATACTGTGCAGTAGACTTATTTTTAGAATTATTGTGACAACAGAGGTGTACTCCCAGGAAACCGTATTCATCCTCTCCTCCGCTGGAGAGTGAATCACCTCATGGCAGGGTCTTTGAGGGATGTGGGCGGGGAATAGCCAAACATCTCACTGATGTTCTATAGCAGCAGGAGCTGTGTTAAAGGCTAGCATGCTCAAGCCATGTAGAATACAGAACAGCAGTTCTGTTCTGTATTCACACATACGGTGCATTGCTTCTGATGTCTGATTTCTGCTACCTCTTCTTACTCTGCACAGTACCTTCTTCTGTGCATCCTCCCAATGACTTCACTGGGACAGGCGCTTCCTAGATTCAGACATTTGTGGCCAAACTGAGACCTATGTTCTTATTTTCCGATGTATTAAAAGCACATTCATTGTACTGTTAGGGCTCATGTTTCCTTATGTAAGATTTGGATAATAAAATTAGACTAAAAATATGTTCCTTGCCTTCAAATATGCCCTGGGCAATACTTTCCATCCCTCTCCCTCTGTTCTTGGTTCCTTCTGAATCTAATGCTCTATGAGCCTTACTATCTATCAGAAGAGTGGTGGTACTTCCTTGGGTTTAGCAGCAGCTGGGTGTTTAGTACATGAAAAGGGGGGCAGACAACGTCAAGGTAAGTCTGCAATGCAGTTGGAGAGGTGACTGCAGCACCTGTAGATACACCTGAGCTATCATGACTCCCAATAGCAGTGAAGCTGTGGCAGCATGGACGTCAGTGCGGGCTAGCCACTCGAGGAAATACCCAGGGCCTGGGCAAGCTTGTACAGCCTGTGCTGAAGTCTGTGCTATCACAGCTTCATTGCTATTGGTCCGCACGCTAGCTAGCTCCAGTATGTCTACACATGCTGCTGTGGCACCTCTGACTGCTGCATAGATATACCCTCAGCAGATCATTAGCAATATTGAGCCAAATTTTGATCTGTTACACACAGGCAGCCCCACTGAAGTCAGCTTCACAGGAAATTACCTTTGAAATTATCATTTGGATTCAGTCAAATCATTAAAATTTGCTGCTGTGTTGGGGACTTGTACAGTTCTGTCTGTACAATTCCACTCTTCCCCCTGAAACAGGAATTTATCTAGAGCACCTTCCAACCTAAAGAGAGCTATATGCTGTCCCCATCAAAGCCATCAGAGAGAGACAGTGTGGTGGGTAGAGGGGATGGACCACAGGAAATTCCAAGTCCACAGGAGATATTTAGCAAAACAAGTTCATATAGATTCCAGCGGCGTGAAATTAACATGGGCAAAATATTTTTATCAGAATCATTGACTATAAACTATGGCTGTCAAGCAATTAAAAAAATTAATCGCGATTAATCACACTGTTATTAATAGAATACCATTTATTTAAATATTTTTGGATGTTTTCTACATTTTCAAATATAATGATTTCAATTACAACACAGAATACAAAGTGTACAGTGCTCACTTTATATTTATTTTTGATTACAAGTATTAAATTGTAAACAAGAAGCGGGCAGCATTATCTCCTACAAATGTAAACAAACTTGTTTGTCTGAGCGATTGGCTGAACAAGAAGTAGGACTGAGTGGACTTGCAAGCTCTAAAATTTTACATTGTTTTATTTTTGAATGCAGTTTTTTTTGTACATAATTATACATTTGTAGGTTGCACTTTCATGACAAAGAGATTGCACTACAATACTTGTATGAGGTGAATTGAAAAATACTTTCTTTTGTTTATCATTTTTACAAATATTTGTAATCAAAAATAATATATACCTTGATTTCAATTACAACACAGAATACAATATAGATGAAAATGTAGACAAACATACAAAATGTTTAATAAATTTCAGTTAGTATTCTATTGTTTAACAGTGCAATTAAAACTGTGATCGATCACAATTAATTTTTTGAGTTAATCGCGGTAGTTAACTGTGATGAATCGACAACCCTACTATAAATCTCATCAAATTGATCTCAAACCATATTCTCTCCGGCCTAATGCAAAAGAGATTGCTGATAAGAACAGTGAGAGCAAGGGCTGAGTGCAGTGGGGCAAACCTCTCGCCTCCAAACACGAGAGTAATAGGTGGGGACTTCACACTGGCAGTTTGTGTGTACAGTTGCTATGTTGAACGTAGTCAGTAGAGTTCACCCTCTGGCAACTGTCCAATCTGTACTGGCAGGTTGACTATAAGGAGAAGAAGGATACCCCTTTAACAGAGGATAGACAGCAGTGCCTGGTCACTCAGAACAAGTGGCAGGGAAGTGGCTGTGCTGTATATTACAAGGGTATGTATAGAGAGCATTTTGGAGTGAGCCGCCCAGCCTGGGTTGACAGATTTGGACTAGCGGGGCTCATGCTAGAACGCTAAAAATAGCTGCGTAGACAATGCTTTCAAGCTGTGGCATTGGCTGGCGCTCGGGCTCTGGAGCCTGGGGGGGAGGTAGGGTTCAGAGCCTGAACTCCAGCCTGAGACACAATGTCAAAGAGCTGTCTACACAGCTACTTTCGGAGCGCTAGCCCAAGTCTGTCTGCCGAGACTGGGAGGCTCACTCCAAACTGCTGTGTAGACATACCCAGAAGGACCTAGCCCTTTAATGCCCAAATCACAGTACGGAGCCAAAGCTAGCTCATTGTCTCTCAGCGTGCCTTGGCTTAATGCACTAAATGCGAGAAGAGTGAAGGGGAAGAAATAGGAGAACAATTCCAGATAAATTTCTTCATCAAGATGGAAATCAGCGAGTAATTTCATAAATGTTTCCACATACGCTCCTCCTGCTGGGGTCTTTGCCCAAGAGCTCAATGGGGATGGATCATATCTCTCCTGGAGCTGGCACAAGCAGTCTAATTTAATCCCCTCGTTTGGGAAGGCCTAGCTGTGACGTGCAGGGGCTCATGCTGTGTATTGCAGCAGCATCGTCCTAGAAGCCACATTCAAGCACGGTGAATACACATAATGAAAAGTGGGTTTCTCTATGGTCAAAGTGAGAGTGGCAGACTGTGAGGCTCTGAATGTTTGTCCAATAGCTTAGGGGGGGTGTATGTGACTCACTGTATGTATGTTCGATAAGGAATTGTATTATTTGCTAAGTAATAGAGCTGATGGGGAATTTTCCATTTGAATGTTTTTTTTGAAGGAAAATATAGTTTCCACAGAATGATGGTTTTCTGCTGGAAAACTTAGATTTGGTTGAAATTTTCCAATTGGATTAGGTCATCCCGAATCAAACCATTTCAGTTTGTTGAACTGATTTGAAACATTTTGCTTTGGGACAGTTTGGCAATAATCTGTGTCTACCTGAGCTGCCACTATGCCTCATGGGAGTTGTAGTTGCTCATTATGCACCACGGTCTCCCCTGTGGCTGAACTATTGTGGTGTGTCATGGCAGTTGCATGACCATGGTGCATCATGGGAGGTGTAGAAGTGGGCAGGGAACCCAGTCTATAGAGGACGATGATCACATGAGGTATCCAACCTACAGCTCCCATGAGGCACCACGGTAGATCAGATAGACACAATTCAATGTTGAACCAAGCTGAGCCAAATTCTTGCCAACTCCAAGTATTCAATAATCATGAGTTGGACCCTTAAAACAATGATATTGCCTTAAAAATCATTAAATTAAAAAAAGCAGTTTTTCATCTGCCTTCTGATTTTTGATCCTTTAGGGTTAAGCCTGCCACTCTGTTTGTGTGCCATCATGACAAGTACAAAATTCAGCCTGAAATACATACACAGAAACATGGCTTAGTCAAAGGGGGACTCCAATTCTCTTTTCATAATCCCTGGGGTGAGAGACTTCACCACCTATTCCTCTCCGGTCCCTTTCCCTATCACTATCATGCCTCCATCCTCAATCCCAGCTCCATTCTGCCTTTCTCCCTGTCCCATCCAGTCTTCACCTGCTCACATTTGCCCTTCTTGCGCCTGTCTAAGACCAGTACCTCTATATTATCCTGCTCCCATCTTTTCCTTCATTTCCCCTCACAGTCTCTTACCATCACATTTCCTCTTTGCCATGCCCTATTCCCCTGCACTTCCTCATTCCCCCTCCTGTTCTCTTGATTTTCCTGTCCCTTTACAGTTTTCAGTCCAGGTTCCTAGCCATAGAACAAAGGGTCTGGTCATCTTCACTGATGACATCCTGGCTTCATTTCCATAAGAAACAATGGAAAATGGCCACTTCTATAAGAGGCAGCTTCTCTTCCACATGCAGGGATGTAGGGATATGGTGGCCATCTTGCCATCTTGTTAGCAGACTACGGCTTCCAGCTCACTGAATATAATGGTAGAAGGTGGGCATTTTGAATAAAGACTACAGTACCCCAAGGTCTCCTGATTTCTATCAGGACCTTTTGCCCCACAGTTTTGCCACCTTCTGGCATTACTCATTTTGCCCATCAATGTAAATTTTTAGGGAAGTGTGCACCAAGTGTGGTCACCATTTTCACTTCCACCCTACAGCATGTCATTACTCCATGTGTAAGCCCAAACTGATAAGCACTAACTTTGGGCATCTCTTCAGCTGTTGATCATAAGGTAATTGATGTGGTACTCAGTTAGGCATAACCAGCCCCTGACCATAAGCACTCAGTCCATTGGAACAAGAGGAGAACTATTGAGCTCAGTTGTGCTCTAAATGTCATAAAAGAGATCTGGATTTCTGATCAGCTTTTTTGCTGACCCCAGAGAGGGATATCATAGGGGAAAGTTCAAATATGAACACAGTGCATTGAGTCTAATTTTAAAGCAAAGACCAACAAATGGATTGCTGATAGAGAGAGAGAGAGAGAGAGATTGATAGAACACAATAGAATTTGGACCAGTGCTTCTCACTATCTGATAACTTCCATTGGAAGTGCCACCCATGTATGTAGCATTGAGGGCCTTGCCTCAGGGATGCCCCACCCAAATCACAACTACATTAGCCATTCTTGTTCTTTCCAAATTTGCCTTACACAATGGGGGAACGTTTTCTTAGGGCTTGTCTATATGGTGGGGTAATGTATTCTATGGGGATGTGATTTCTAAAGTGCACTAACGTATTGCGCACTAACTGGTTCATGTAGACCTTGATAGTGTGCACTAAGCATTCTCTAGCAGCACACTTTAACATAGTACAATTTCAAACAGCATTATGGTAAAGTTCCCCAGCAGGGTCTACAAAGACCAGTTGAAGTGCAACACCTTAGTGTGTGTTAGAAATTACACTCCCATAGAGCACCCAACCCCACTGTGTAGACAAGCACTTAGTATTTGCAGCACTCCTTAGACTTCCCTACATTACCTTGAAGATACACAAATACTGGAGAAATGATGTTTACTTTTCTAAGGCAAATGAAATATTTTTAAGCACAACCACTGTATTGGCACAGTTTATGCACTATTTCTGCATGTCAAACTCCAATTTGTACCAGATGCAAAGAGAGAGATATTTACCATAAATGCCCCAAACTGTGCAAATTCCTATGTCTTTGTGTTCCCTTAACCTCAACCTCCATTCCACACAACCTCACCTCAACTATGTTTCTTGGAACAACCTTGCATTTTGGTCAGTTTGTTCTTGGCTTTGTTTGACTTTGGGGCAGTGTGTGTTATAATGCTGGAGAAAGAATCCAGTATGGTAATACAAGTATGCGCATACTACAGCAGGAACAGTTTCCATTACAGCTCCTTGCTTTTACACACTCCTAACTTTCCAAAACATTCACCTTTGGAGATGAAGTTTTCCATGCCTGGTTTCTGCTGAAAGGTTGTGTGTGTGTGTGTGTGTGTGTGTGTGTAAAAGCTTTAGCCAAAGTTCGTTAGTCACTTTTTCATTGTGGGAGAGTGGAAAAAAACTCACACCCAACAACCCCCGTCCACCCTTAAAAAAATAAATTCCAATCACACTTTTCTGAACAGGACTACAGTGGAACTGCCGATGTATAGCACTGACAGGCACAATAAGGGTGGCCCCAGAGGAGAGGCGTTAGGGCTTCTATCCTGTAACCTGTTCTGTGAGGCTCCCTGCACCTGCACAGAGCCCGGTGGGGCTCTGTTTGTGTGGAACAGCATGCAGGTTTGGTGCTTAGATGTCCAACGTCCTGCCCGCTAATGAGACAGCTAACTTCTGTCATTTGGGCCTACAGTCTCAGGGATGTGCTTCAAACATGCTGGCTTGTCACAGCCTGCTAAAGGCTGCTATGCTGGCAGCATGCACTGAATATGCTTCCAAGACAGCCCTGTGCTGGTGCTGGGGAAGGAGAGGTGAAATAGAGCTCTCTGCCAGCTAAAGGTTTTCCCACACCAGAGAAATCCTCATAGCCTGGTTAGGGCAACTTTAAGTCCCTTTTACTGCTGAAGTAGCATAAAGTGGACCTAGCAAGGGCCAGGATATTGCCTTGAACTTGTCATTATAACTGATGCCGAACCCCTATAGGAAAGTGTCACAAGGTGGCCCCCTGATTGATTCCCATGTCTGAGCTCTTCCTACTTTCCGAAGGAGGCAATGGAAAGCGGCACTAACAGGTTAGAGGATCAGCCTTTGAGCGCCAGGTAAGAATTCTACTCATCATCTAATCCTGAAAAACTCCAAAATAAGAAGTGCTGCTGCACTATTCTACTGTGTCCGTGGGCTCCTCCTCTCTACGCCTTTACATCCACTCACTGCTTTACTGCAGTGAGACTTCTCCAAAGTTCCCAGCATTTATGAGCCTTCCAGAAGAGTGATACACAACAATTCTCACCCAGCTACATGGCAGACAGGCAGCACCCTGTGGAGTTGTACAGAAATTTGTAATCCATATTAAACCAATCACTTTATAGCTTTTACTTTATTTATTTAGTACTGTACTTCATCAAAACCCTGGATCCAGACACCCCCAAATGTGGAATCAGAATCCAGATTAAAATTTTGCAGCTGGCTACTATCAGTATAATGGAGAAATCGACACCCCAGATGTGAGCATTTCGCCACTGGGAAGTATCTGACATTTGGAAACAGATCTGAATGGTGTAGTTTGGGACCCTCGCTGGTTACAGGTTAAGATGCTGAATGCCATCTCTTGGTAACTTAGATGGGGAATCCCTTCCTACCTGCAAGCTGTAAGGGGTTTGGTGGGAAATGGTGCATTTTATAAGGATATTATCAAGAAGCAGAGGGGCAGCAATTGAGTAACAACAGTCAGATATAAACAGCTGATATGGGCGAATCATAGTACGGCATGCTTTAAAAATGTGTTGCATTCCCTTCTAGTAGCTGGTCTCCAGAGAGCAGGGACCGGCAACCTTTGGCATGTGGCCCGCCAGGGTAAGCCCCCTGGCAGGCCGGGCCAGTTTGTTTACCTGCCGCATCCGCAGGTTCGACCGATCGCGGCTCCCTCTGGCTGCAGTTCACCACTCCAGGCCAATGTGGGCGGCAGGAAGCAGCACGGGCTGAGAGATGTGCTGGCTGCCGCTTTCCGCCACCCCCATTGGCCTGGAGCGGCGAACCACGGCCAGTGGGAGCTGCGATCGGCCAAACCTGCAGATGCGGCAGGTAAGCAAACCAGCCCGGCCCGCCAGGGGGCTTACCCTGGCAAGCCATGTGCCAGAGTTTGCTGATCCCTGCCATAGAAGATAAGAGTCTACTACTGCTACCAGCTACTGGTGTTATGTCCTCAGTTTAGTGATAGAGTTCTGCTCTATGATGTTGGCTTCAAGCCTTGCTAAGGAAGGCTGGTGCAGGTTATTACCCTTCATCAGCAAACTGGATTGCTCATGGGGCTGCTCATGAGAGAGAGCACTCACTTTTTATCTCTATTTCACCTGGTCAAAACTAGCCCCCGATCACATATAACCCAAAGCAATTACCATCTGATGTCTTTGCTGTGGCTTACAGGACAGGATGTGAAAAATGTGCTTGTTGAGCTAAGCTTCATTCCAATGGTGAAGGACAGGGAGCTGATCTGTAATAATTTACGGCTAGTGCATGTGAACCGGTTACTGAGATAGTCACTGTATACTGGGTTACTGGAATGTTTACTGTATGTAGATGTTGGTTTAGTTTAATGGCAGGGCTTCTAGAAAAATAGCAGAAAGGCAGCACAATGGCTCCCGGTTAGCAACGTGTGTGTGTGTGTGTGTGTGTGTCAGGGGGGATCATTAAGGGACAGTGCCAGAGTTGTTAGCTGGGAAGATGCTACTTCCAAGCTCCAGCCAAGTTACAAGAGTTGTTATGCCAGTGCATGGAGCCAACAGATCCAGGCACGCTCTGTCCCGGGGTCTCATAGATGTCAGGGCGCCGTTAAATTAAATAAATGGAGATATCCTATCTCCTAGAACTGGAAGGGACCTTGAAGAGTCATTGAGTCCAACCCCCTGCCTTCACTAGCAGGACAAAGTACTGATTTTGCCCCAGATCCCAAAGTGGGCCCCTCAAGGATTGACCTCTCAATGCTGGGTTTAGCAGGCTAATGCTCAAACCACTGAGCTATCCCTCCACCCTTTCAGAGGCAACAGACTGACACAGACACCCGGTAGAGGGTTTGAGGCAGTCAAGTCTCCCTAAGTTTCCAGAGGGACGGTAAGCTGTGGTGAGACAGACATGCATGTAGCTCTTTTATGGCTTTAAAATCTGTTTTCTCTTATGTTTTGCTTTGTCCCTGCTGTTAAGATCAGACAGTGCTTTGGTCTCCAACTCCCAAGATGTGCAGATGCCAAACCCTGTCAGGCCTGCTGAGTAATCATGGTTGGTGCACAGGGGGCTGTAGGCCAGGGCCTGGTCTAAGAGTGAGCGAATTGTGGGATTCCACTCTAAGAAAGGTCAGAGCACCAGGTCTGATACCTGTAGAGATGCACTCAAAGAAACCCAGAAAGGGGCCAAAGGGACCCCCTGGAACCAGGGCATTTGACCCAGTCTGGATGGCATCTGAGATTAAGAAAATGGCACAAAGAAAGGAAGAACAAATAAGACTGTGGGGCACAGAGCGATTGAATAATTCACACCACTGTCCCAGGCAGGTAGAGTTTACATTTAAAGGTGCAAGAACACAGCAAACACAATCATAACCTCACCTTACTTTGAAACGGGCAGTCTGGGCCAGTGGATAGAACACTGGACTGATGCTAAAGACTTGGACTAGTACCCTAGTCTGAGCTCTGCTGCTGGCCTGTTGAGCAACCTTTGGCAAATTGCTCTGTGCTTCCCATTTGTAAAATCGAGATAAAAATGATACATACCTTCCTTGTGAAGTGCTTTGAGAGCTATGCATGAAAAGCAGTCTTATTTCATAGTGATATATACCATCATTTCAACCCCCAGGCCCAAATTTTCACCTGTGCTTGGTTTTACCCTAAGTGCAAGTGCTCCGACTTTCACCATCGATATTCTCACTATAGTGCCTGACCCTTTGTTTGGTTTGGTTGCAGACTCAGGTCATAACTATTTTCCTGGTAGCTCTAAAGATAACTACAGGTCAGATCAATGTTGTGCAAAGGTTTATATGTATGTGTATTGAGATGTGTTAAAAGTGAGAATCATTGTCATTGGTAGATTTAAGTAATGCAGTACAGCACTGTGGGGACACCATGTGGTCATTCTGAAAATGACAACTGACATATATTACCGTTGCCCGTTTTATCCCTTGTTTGCTATATATAGATTCAGGGTAAACACTGCAGGTGAATCATGTTTATGTAGCAATGACCTGATAAAATGATGTGCCAACATGAGGGGCAGCCTAGTTATCTATTCAATCCACTTTCTAAAGCATTACGGTCAGTCACATTTTTGATACAGACCAGCTCACAGAGAAGAAAAATATTTACCTATTTCTCTGCACTTTGATTCCTGATAAATATGAGCTAGATACTCTGGGCCAAATTCAGAGGTGAATCTAATCTAATGTAATTTTTAACTTCTTCTGGCTCCCTGATCATGTAAATTACGCCAACTTAGAGTCAGGCAGATACTCTTTGACTTTCTCTAGGATGTCCTGGACTCTCTCCCACTTCCCAATATGTAATTTACACATCACCTCTCAATTTGGAACATCGAGTCTACTAAACAGGTCTCACTTAGACACATAGGGCCAGACTCACCACTGCACTCAGTCAGTGTAAACCCTGGCTTGCCTTTGTCTGCTGTTGAAGTCAGCACTGGTGCAACTACACTGATTGCTGAGTCAAGGCTATTCTGGAGTGTGTACAAGGTCTTTGAATCATTTAAACTTGGCCCTTTGTGTCCACTGTTCTACGATTTTCTATGTATAAACTAGGAAAGCAGGTGAGAGTTCTCCATCAGCCTTTGGTGGCATTTAGTGGTACATGTTTGAAAATGCCCTGCTCTCTAGAGCAGGAGTACAAGCAATATATTTTATATTTCCTTGACATCCTAAATCTGGACTTAATCCATCATGACCCTGAACATGATGCTAATCTTCAGGAACAATTGTGCATGGTTATTTAAGACCACATGGTGGTCTTACAGTCACTTGAGTAGAGCTGAAGACTCCTTGAAATCCACTAGGGCCTTGGCTCTGGCAATCTAATTAACGTGGAAGGAGCTCAGATGCTGCACTGATGGGCACCAGTCAAAACTGTACAGTGGAGATGGAAGTGAGCTGCAAAGTTTTGTGTTGGTTGAAAGTTTCCTCAGGTTAATGGGACATTTAGTTCAGCCTACTATAGGATAGTTCCAGCCACAAAATTTGGTTTACGGTCAGATCTTCACTTCCACAAAGTTCAGGGGTGTCCAGGTGTGGGGTTTCTGTTCCGTCCCAGCAATTTGTTTGCAGTTCAGCTACATATTATGTGATATTAATGATCAATTAAAAAACCCTGAGCAGGTAACTGTCCTTTTACAGGGCAAGGCCTAGGTTTTATGAAGCCCCCTGCAAAGTCAGGTGGGGAAACTCAGGAAAACTTTCTTAACCCACATAGCACATTAGGGAGAGGAGGGTTTGTCAGCTCAAGAGTGAGGGACTTATATGGGTCTTCACATGGAAGGGTGAGGTTCCAAATCAGTATTTCAAGGTGTCAGTGAGAGGGTATGTTGGGCCAGAAGAGGACTAGTCTGGGGCTTGGAATACCCAGGTTCAATGCCCTGCTTCATAGACTCCCTTTGGGCCAAGTCAGGTAGGGCTGCTTTACAGGGCAAGTTATTCTGGGGTAGCTATTCCCGATTAATGCATTGTGTGGATGCTCTTAATCCACTTTGGAAGTTAATTCAGAATAAAAGCATCCATACATAGAGTTAATCAGGAATAGTTAATCAGTTTTAACTTCACACTCTACCTTATTCCAGATTAACTTTCACACATTGATAAGGCTTTAATCTCTTTTTGCCTCAGTTCCCCATCTATCAAATGGGTAGTACAGCACTTTCCTACCTCACAGGGGTAGTATGGGGAGGAATACATTGGAGATATGTCAATAGAGGCCATATAAGTACCACAGATTGCAGGAGATAGTGTAGACAGAGCACACCCCAAAATGTATGGGGCCTGCTGTGATCACATGACTAGAGCCAGCCCTGCTCCTTTAATCAGGGCAGGTTCTCTATCACTATGAAGAAATGCGTCAGTGTCCTTCAGAAACAATGTGATTACCCTTCCCATGAGTGGTATCATCTCTGGGATGCTGCACGGTACAGGGCATGTTGTTCTAACGTTGCTAGATAAAATTCCTTACAAAGTTCCAAGTTACTCAAAAACCTCACACCAAATGAAATATGTGTGGAAGGCTCCAGCTTCTTTAGGGGTATATGAACAAAACTGTATCTTTATTTATTTTTCAGCAAACATCTACAGTACTTAAAAATAGAGCTTTTAACGTCCATTACGTTTGCCAAATGGTTCAGTAAAAAGAGTGTAAAACAAGAATGGTCAGGTGATTAAAGCACCAAACTCCCTTAAACTCCCTCGAAACCCCAGCCATAAATCTGTCATTGCAGCAAGAATAAGGAAAACGAACTACGCCATAAAAAGTCAACCCGTTGCTTCTTTCTCCATAGCCTTTTTTTCAGCTCTTTCCTCCTTGGGTCACAAAAGTGATCAGCATTTTAACTGGGAACAAAATGGATGACTCAAACTGCCATTTGGGGACACCACAAAGCTCTCTAAGCCTGCCTTGGGCTGCTGGACTGATGTCTGGGGGCAAGAGGGGGGAAGAAAATGCACTGCTTTCAATAAAACCTATTCTCCTGACGTCCGATCCTTCAAGTATGAAATGGTAATTAGAATAGTGTTGCCAGCTGGGTTTTGTGGGCCCTGCATCATCGATGGTGTTGAAAACATTTGTATAAAGTCCTTCCAGACATCAGTTTTCAGGCTGTGAGGAACAAATGTTTCTCTGAAAGAGATTAAATCAGTTTCCTCTTCATTGGCAGCACTCCAAGGACCTAGTGATTTTTATATCTCATCAAGGCTTAAGAGTCTTCATCATTTATCATTATGTTTAGCTAGCGTTCCTAGGAAAGTAGTCGGCTTTGTGACACGTGTGCCCATCTGCATAGCCAAATTCTCCTACATTCATCTATGCCAAACGCAGATGATATCAATCACATGAACTTTCCATTGACATAAATGGGAAGTGTGAGTACTCAGCATCTCTGCAGCTTTGGCCCGGCTGCTCAGAAGAGTGCAACATGACCTGTTTTTCCTCTGTGCTTGACCAAGATAGAAACTTTTCTGCACTGGAGATGAGACCCCTGCAGGCTAGAGATGGGCTAAGGAGACCATGTTTTCAATTTGGTTTTCTCATTCAAGTTTTGGTTTTGCAAATGCAAAATCAAAGCTAGGGCTGCTTCCAAGCCAAGCCTTTTTAAAATTCAAGCTGCAAATGTTTTCAGATTTGGATTTAGCAGTTTGGGTTTTTGGACCACCAGTAGTAAGCTGCATGGAAACATTACCCATTATAATTCCTTGCAAGGATCAGAGATGAATTCAAGCGACAATCATTATATCTGGATTGCAATTATACAAACCCCTATAAAATTTGGGCCCAGACCTGGATTCGGATTCCAACCATTACCTGAGTTCAGGGGAGTTTGGCTCAGAGGCTTAGAGCAGGTCATGACTAGCAAGGATATTAAATTACATCATTAGAACAAACTCTTAATGATGGGTCATTGCCCTGTAGGGCTGAGGATTTATCCACTATAGCAACTGCTGAGGGCTGATTAATCCTTTCCAGGATGTCCGAGGTATGATCTAGTATTTTAAAACTTTCTTCAGATTCAAATACATGGAAATATCTGGTTGTTCAACATTTACAATTGATTAAATTCAGTCTTGTGTGCCGGGACAGCTCATAGTGTATGCACCATTCGGTCCCACTGAAACCCTATTTTGAGGGCTTAAGTAGTGCATTAACCTGATGCGGCAGCTGTGCACAGAGGTGAATGTCACTTAGAGTAAACAGAGACCTGGACAGATAAAGAAAACATACAAAGTCTTTCAGAGTAGTAGCCGTGTTAGTCTGTATCCGCAAAAAGAACAGGAGTACTTGGGGCACCTTAGAGACTAACAAATTTATTAGAGCATAAGCTTTCGTGGACTACAGCCCACTTCGGATGCATCCGAAGAAGTGGGCTGTAGTCCACGAAAGCTTATGCTCTAATAAATTTGTTAGTCTCTAAGGTGCC